>NW_009914145.1:0-48994 GCF_000696875.1 Nestor notabilis
GCTGGGCGGGCTCCGCCCGCGTCGTGGGAGCGGTTTCTTGGCTTAACGTGCGCGGATGAAGTTTCACACCTTTTGTTAGGAAAAGCCGGGTTCGTCCCCGCCTTGGTAACAGGGGATTCAGGTGCAAATCACTTGGCACTTCAGTAGATGGCTGTGTAGTTTAAAGCACGTTAATCTAAGCGCCAAAGCCACTTCTAGTCTATAACGCGTGAATTTAACCCATTTCTGATGCTTACCTTTTTTTTCCCCGGATCTTTGAAATACCACCAAGGATTGGTTTCCAGGGGATGGATAACTGAAGACACTCGAGGGCATGTGTGGCTGGGGGGGGGAGCCCCCTTTCCCAGCTGCGGGGTAGCACGCTTGTCTTCATGTGACCTGGCACACCCTCACAGCAAATAGCTTCCTTTTCCAAAGGTAAATACCACAATTGGGTATTTTTTCTTTGCCTGTGTGTATGTATGAAGAAGCATCATGTTTTGCTTTATCTAGATTTCCCTTTTCCGTTCCTTACTATGCTAAATTGCACAGTAATTGCCATCTTCCCTTTTATATACTTAGCTAAAGTCTTCATGCTTTCCCAGTCTTCAGTTGAGTTGTTCATAGTATCAAAATCTGAGATGACTGTGTTGCTGCTTAGTGAATTTGATTGTATGTTCTAACTGTAATAATAGCGAAGACAGGAAAGTTCTGCACAAATATATTTTGCTTTTGGCAACAGGGATTTGTTGACCTATAAATTTTAGCAGGAGATTAAGGAAAAAAGCTAATTATGTTTTGTTCTTATTAGACCTAAATTCCACAGATACCAGTAAAACAATATAATGAACTCCAGTGTTGCAGTTCTGGAAAGCGTGCGCTGAGTGTGGATGAGGGATTACTTTTTCAATGTAAAGTCACTTTTCACATGTTGTTTCATGGTTTGCAAATGATGTCATTTGACTTCTTTTCAGTGCTTTACTTTTAATGTTTGCCATTCAGGAGGCATTTTTCTCTAATGTGCATTTAATGTTTTAATCTGCATTTCTTTGTTTAATTGTGTGTACCTGTATAATATAAGGTCACCCAAGAACATATGCATGTATGCTGCCAATGAGTTACATAAGTCCTGAAACTCATCACATTGAAAACTAGGTACTGTTGTGGCAAAAAAGGCGTATTTTGCTGCTTTCAGTCTTTGGCCTTCCATTAATTCCTTCTTCTTTCCATCCAAAGAATGAGCACGTGTCGATGGTGTACACCTAGTGGTCCTGACGCCACTGAGTTCCTGAAGAGCTATGCTTCTAAACGGTTGTCCCCGGAAGATCTTGAAGGATCCAATGAAGATCTCTGTTACTGCCTGGAATGTGTGCTTGAATACCACAAAGCCAAGGAAAAATTGCCAGCGTTGCATGAGGTAATTAAGAGATTTAGCTCCAACCTGAGAGGGAGGACTCAGAGTGCAGGAAAGCTTCAAAAGTGGTTGCTGTGGTGCAGCATGGGTTTTGTGCAGGGTTTGTATCTATTGGTGTAGGGGAATAGGTCATGTGGCTTTTTAACTGTCTTGCTTTTTATATATTGTGTGTATATTGTGAACTGATTGCAAAGCCAGAAGACCATCTTGTTTTGCATATATTCAAATTGGCAAGAACTAAACAGTAGTGGGAAGCTGCTGACTAGACGTTATAGCTTGTACTTTATTCATGCTGTGGTGGTTTGCCATCTGAAAGAGGAAGAACACCTGCCAAACAGACTAACAGCTCGCCCTCTTCAGTGTTTTCTTTGTTTCTTTGGTATCTGTTCAACTTCCTCTTTTTGTTTGCTTTCATTTTTCATTCACAGTTTTCTGTTACGCTTCAGTTTGAGATCTGATCTAATCTTGTGCGATTAAAACCAATCAAAGCTTAAAAATTCTATGTTATTGTAAGCCTTTTGTAATCCCCCCTCACTAGTATCACAATTCTATATTTTGGAAAGCTTGTGTTCCTGTATATGTCTGTAAAATGAATATATGTAGCTAATTGGTCACAATACGAACGTCTAGAAGGTTGCTCTTTAAATTAGATTTCTCTGGAGGGCGATCCTATCTGAGTATAGATTGGAAATAGGTGGAGTCCCTCGACTGCTGAGAGTCCCTCTGTCTGTTAGCTGTAGGAAATAACCTTGGTTTCTAATTGAAGTTGGGAGCAATTTGCTTTAGCTGGGTAATGTTAAGTGAGCTGGATCCGTATAAATACTCAGCAAGTCAGTCTGTGTGCATTCTTTACATTAATTCCCTTCACCAATATGTTCCAAAACATGTGAGAAGGCAGGATTTTTCCTGTTTTTCTCATCTTGCTACATATGATCATTTTCTGTATGATCATATATTAGCCAGTGGAACAAAGTTTTGTGACTCACCTGTGGCCTGAAATAATTAGAGATTGTTGATGAATATTTAACAGAAATATAAAACCACCACCAGAAACATAAAACCACCACTCTCTTAAAAATTACTTTACAATCCTAACTCTGAAGTGAGAGTTTTGTGATTTGCACAACCTGAATTCCATGTCAAGACTTCATCATTTTACACCATGCTTGAAAGAAACTTTTCAAATGAAATTTTAAGTTTTGAAAGTCTTGTTAAGGTTTCTGCATGTGATAATAAACGTCCTTAATCGCTTTCTTCACAAATGCACTTTGATTAATTGTTTTGCCCTTCTGAATAGGTCTTGTGGCAGTTGGAAACCTCCCGTCTTGTTGCCCACATTGAGAAATCCATGCAAGAAGAAGCTGGAGAAGATGATGAGTTGTTTGTAGTGGATGAGAATGGAGAGACGCAGCTGTCTGGTTATGTGGGCCCAGACTTTGAGAATAACCTGCGAGTGCCCCTTCTAGAAATACTGAAATACCCATATCTGCTGCTGCATGAGAGAGTCAGTATGTATCCTACCATGGACAGTTGGAAGGGAATGGTATTATTTCTACTAAAGGTGGTGAAAATAACAAGTAGTAGTTAAACTGAAGTTCTAGTGTGTACGTGTGTGTATATGTATTTTGTATTTATTTTGACACTTGGGATTTTTTTGCTGCTATTATTTTGTGAGCATATAAATTAGTCTTTACTGTAAGTGTTTTATCCTTGTAGGTGAGCTGTGTGTAGAAGTGCTCTGTAGAATGGAAAAAAGTCACAGCTCCTTTCAGGTCTTTGAGAAATATCCAGGAATTTATCTCTTTTTGGTACACCCAAATGAAGTGGTAAGTTACTTCTGTTCCACTAAAGCTTAGTTTTAAATGGCATCAGGATAGATTCTTATTTTTAATGACAAGAACGTGAAAATAGTAACATTCAGAATTTTGTTTGATTTTTCTATATTGAACAGTATATAGAAATTGAGATTTCAGTAGGAATACAGTTGCTGAAGAGACTCTTCTATAATCATAGAATAGTTAGGGTTGGAATCACTTTGCTCTTTGGATTTAGTCAGTTGAACTTACAGATGTTCAACTGGCTTAGTTAAGCACCAGTGTGGAGTTCAAAATTTCACATCCTAAGAAACAGTAAAAGATTTAATAGTATTTTACTTGACACTTGCTCAAACTCTGAAGCTTTCTCAGTAGGTCAGAGCATGATTCCACCAAGGTAAGAATTAACAAGTGTCCTGTACTGACAGCACAACTTAATTCCTGTTGTTACAGTATTCAGCTGTCTATTTAGAAAACAGTGTTTAAGCAATATAAAGCAAGTACAAAACCAAATGCTACCCCTTTGTCACATGAGTCCCAAAGAGTTTCATTTCATAGATTCATGGAAGAGATTGGAAGGGACCTCAAGATCATCTGATCCAACCTTTCTTGGCAAAGCACGACCTAGACTAGAATGGCAGAAACTTAAAAATGTCCAACCTTGGGAATTCCACCGCTTCCTGGGGAGATAAGTCCAGTGGCTGATCGTTTTCATTGTGAAAATTTTTCCTCTTGTGTCCAGTTGGAATCTTCTCAGGAGTTGTGCCCATTACCCCATATCTTTTCCACGTGACTCTTTGTAGAAAGGGAGTCTCCATCTTAACTGTAGCCACCTTTTAAATAAAGTCTCCCCTGAGTCTTCTTTTCTCTAGGGCTGAACAAACCCCACTCTTGGCCTTTCGTTATACAGCTGCCCACTTCTTGCAATTATGAGACCTTATTTTATTAAACATACACTTTTGTCCCATTTGTGGTAGCAATGTTTCCTAATCTTACAGCACTGTGATTTTGTTTGTTCTTTTTTCTTAATATTTAACTTTTTTGTTTCAATCCTTAGATTCGTCGATGGGCCATTCTAACAGCAAGGAATTTAGGCAAGGTCGACAGGGATGATTACTATGACTTACAGGAAGTGCTGACTTGCTTGTTCAAAGTTATTGAGTTGGGGCTTTTTGAGAGTCGAGATATTTACAGCTCTTCAATGATTGAAAAGGGTAAACTCATCCTTCTGCCATCTCACTTATATGATACTGACAACTACAAAAACTATTGGCTAGGTGAGTATTTATGATCTGGAATGAATTTGTACATGTAGTCTCATCTTGTAAGCATTTCTTTCAAGTCAGAGCTCTACTCTTTCCTAGTCGCTGTTTATTTTGGGGCATGTCAAATGGGAAAGTTAGTGTGTTTCATGTTGCTGCTGATCTCTTTGGTCAGGTGTTACACTGGTAATGGTGTTGGAAGCTGATCCTTGATTTGGTGAAAATCAGAACAAATTTTTGCAAATGTATTGATAAATGGCCTTTTTTTTTTTTTCTTTTAGGGATTTGTATGTTGCTTACAGTGCTGGAAGAACAAGCCTTGGACTCCTTGTTACTGGGTCCAGACAAACAAAATGATTTCATGCAGTCTATACTTCACACCATGGAGAAAGAAGCAGCTGGTAATTAATTTTGATACTGAAACTAAGGCAGTTCGTAGCCTGCTTTTCATCTTTATCAAACTTCCTTATTGAAGTTTAGTGAATTCTTAGTAGTGTAACTCAGGTGATTTCAACTGAGGCTTATTTGTCTTCTGGAAGATGGTCAGTATTGTTTAATATTTGAACAATACCAACAAACACTGAGAAATTACATTTAAACAAACTCTTAAGTGGAAAGGGATGGCAGTGCCTTGCATAAGGCTGGCTTAGAGGTTTTGGGAGGACAATCTGTAACTTCTACCCTATTGTTTGCATTTAATGTACAGATTGTATGGGAATGTGTGTTTCACTGTGGCATGAAGTTTGACTTTTCAGTCCTAAAATACAGAAACACCTTCTGAATTGCTGCAACTTGCTTAAAATTTGAGTCTTCCACCCATCTGTTTGAGGGAACCTGTTTTGCTGCTGGGAATTTAGACCAGCAGCCCTTGGGCCATTCTTGTAGGCCACATGTTATGGTATAGCTTGGGAATGGCACATGAGCTCAAGATCAGGGCTGTGTCTTAAATGACCATATCTTTATGAGCTTAGTATGTTTACTGAGGGTATGATTTTACTTTATATGAAGGGGGAAGAACACACATGAAGGAAAGCCAATTGTTCTATCTTAAATTTGAAGTATAAATTGTCATAGCTGTGTAAGTTGTACTTACTTTTTAGAAGAGCACTGCAAAAATCAGTGTGGAAGAACTGGTTTCACAGAGGTGGGAAATGTTAGTCCAGGTTGCTTTAAGGCTGCATAAGGAGCAATGTTCTGTCTGTACAAATAAGTGAGGTTGACTTTTTTCCATCCGTTTTCCAGGTTAAAGAGTATAGTTACAACTTATTAGAATACGTATCTTTATATGGGCATTTAAGAAAAATCAATGAAAACCAACTACTTTCAACTTCAACTTAGTCTAAGAATGTTCAGGACTCTTGCATTTCAACTGTCCCCAATGTTACTGTTATGTTTCAGATGATTCTACTGACCCCTTCTGGCCAGCGCTGCATTGTTTCATGGTTATTTTGGATCAGCTCGGATCTAAAGTATGGGGTCAGCTTATCGATCCAGTCCAAGCCTTTCAAACCATTATCAACAGTGTGAGCTACAACAATGAGATTAAAAATATACGCAGTAGCTTTAAGAGGTCAGTTTATTAAGAGACTAGATCAGTTTTATGGTTTTGATACCAGGTAGTGTAGTAACTTTGGTCTTGGTTTTCTTGTCAGTGCTGCTTTAATTTGGCTTGGGGGAGGGAGATGGCAAGTAAAAACAACCCACGTTTCCAACTAAAAGCAATGAAAAGATGAAGTAGGTCCCCTAAAATTGTAAAGTTCTTCAAAAATACATGCTCATTTCTTTGTGACTACTAAAATGTCTGTTACACTTCTCAGGATTTTTTCCTGAACCAGGAAGGCAGCTAACTGTTGAGTGTTTACTTCTATAACCAATTGGCAGTTAAAGTTTAACTGAGATTGCCATGCCTGACACTCTTTGTGAAGCCATGGGGATTCCTGAATTTTCAGTGGATTACATAGTTTTAGGTTTTATTGTAGTTCCAGATGACAACTGATTTGAGTTTACTTTCAGCTCGCGTTAAGCCTTAACTATTTGTCAATATTAGATTTACGTAATGGTACTGTATGGTTTTAAAACTTCCGTTCCTTTTCTGAATGTGTTCCTTTCAGGAAAGGTAATAAAGTGAGTATCATGGAACAGTCCTTCAGTAGCTTTCCAACATAGTGAGCTGCTGAAAGGAAACATGTTAAAACACATAGCAGGCACCAGATCATCTTTTGAAAGGTTTTGTCTTCATATACTTATATCCTAAGATAAAATGAATTTTTTTGTAAATGCTTCTGAGGGACAATATCAGTATTGAGCTAAAAGTTAATTAGGTAAATTGTTTATTCGGTGCAGAAGTAGCTGGTTATACACTGGAAATAGCTTCTATGGGAACAGAATTTTGTTACTTAAACTTGAACTCCATCTTTTGGCACACCGTTCCTTGTAAGGGTTTTTGTAAGAATCCAGGTCCAAAGACTTCAGGAACACCTATTATGGAAAACTGAAATTGTGCCTAATTTTAAAGAGCTGGTGGAAAATAGGATAACCATACCAGTTGTTTACTTTGTTCATGTGATATATTTTGAATCAATTTTGAGTGACAATGTCTTAAATGTTCAGTGTTTTTTATACATGCACAGTCTATAATCTTAAAGATAGCTGCAGATACAGATACATGGAATGTTTTAGATAACTGAGGAAGGCATATTTAAGGAGATTTTCCTGAGTTAAACAAGCTATTTGAGTGTTGTGTTCAAATAGTTGTATATGAAGTTGAGGAGTGTGTAGCCATCATTGAGCTGCATTTACGCACAGAAAATACAAAGGAAATGGAATTTTTCTGGGTGCTTGTTCTATGTAGTCTAATCTGTGGCTTAGTAGAAAGCTTTTTCCTGAGGCAGTCACTTCCCCTGCCTCTTACCAGCAGGATAGAACAAGCTCTACAATTTTAAATATGATTTCTTTTCATATTTTCATACAAATTCTATTAGTCACCTGCTCAGTATCTGAAAAATGGAATCTGTGTCTTGGCCAGTTGGCTTTCTTATAGTTTAAGTTAAGTTGTGTGGAGTCTGTAATGGTTTCTGTTTCTTTTCAGGACAAAATCTGAACCGGAGTCAGACTACAATGATGACATGGTTACTTGCAGTCAGATTGTGTATAGTTATAACACAGAAAAGCCTCAAAAGGTATTAAACCAATATTTTATTTCCCTGTTTTTTGATTACAGAATGAAACTGTCAGTTTAAACCATCTCTAAAATACGTGAGGGGAAGTTACTCAGTTTCTACTAGTCATGCTGTAAAGAAAAAATACTAAATGATGTTTGTCATTATTGTGTGCCTTAAATAGTAGCCAGTCTCATCATTTCTTGTTTAGTTGGTACATTCAGAATAAATATTTATGAGTGTGTTCTCTTGATGTTGATGAGTTGTATTTAAGACTTGTCTTTGAAATGCTTTAAATGTATATTTGATTATCTGAGGTTACATTATGTCAGCATAACATCTTTGGAGATTTTTTAGACTCTCAATATGATTTTTAAAGTGATTTTTGTAAAGGAAATCACAATGATTTTGAAAGGAAATAGTACTTTACACTTATTTCATAGGTGACATTTTAGGAAATTTTTGGAACTAGATGATCTTAAGGTCCTTTCCAACCCTAACTATTCTATGATTCTATGAAATGAGTTACTTATACATGTGCTAGTTTGATTATTTTTTGCATTTGCATTAGGATATAAGAGATGTTACCATTTAATAAACATGTATTTGAAAGAAAGTAACTTTTATGGCTAGAAGAAGAGCGTTTGAGAGATTAAACTCTGCAGACGTGTATAATGAGGACGATTTGTGGTGGATTTATTTTTCAGGATACTGGATGGAAGACTGCCATTTGTCCAGACTATTGCCCCAACATGTACGAAGATATGCAAGCACTGGCTAACATGCTTCAGTCTGCAATTGGTAGAGATACCCGTATCCATCAAAGCACATTTTTGTGGTTCATCCCTTTTGTTCAGTCGCTTATGGATTTAAAAGACTTGGGTGTAGCATATATAGTAGAGGTCATTCACTACCTCTGCTCGGAAATCAAAGATATTCTCAATGAAAGAATCCAGCAATGTGACAAAATATCTGAATTTTTCCTCCTGATCTTGGTCTCCGTTATTGAACTACACAGAAATAAGAAGTGCCTGCATCTGTTATGGATTAGCTCCCAGGAATGGGTGGAAGCAGTGGTGAAATGTGCTAAGCTTCCAGCTATAGCATTTACACAGTGCACTGAAAAACTACCTGGACACTATGCAAGAGGTTCATCGACAGTATCTTTACAAGCTTCTAACTCTGTGCAGCATGCCTGTGTGCAGTTGATACGCAGCCTTCTTAGAGAAGGCTATCAAATTGGGCAGCATGCTCTTTGCAAGCAATACCTAGACAAACTCAATATTCTTCTGCGAGGAAATCTGTCTTTAGGTTGGCAGCTGAACATCCAGGAAACTCAGGAATTACAAGTGTGTTTAAGGCAAGTTATAAGAGGTATAAAGAACAGAGCATTGGATACCTCTGTGGCTGTAAGAAACAGTGCAAACTCTACTACTTTACCTGCCATTTCTATAAAGCAAGAGAAGAATGCATGTGGTGGTGGATGCGAGGTGAGTGTACATGGCAGAGATGACCTTCATTCGCTATGTGCTGTCTCATCAAAGGAAGGCAGAGATTGTTCTAACTTCTTTAAAAGTGAACCTGGTATGCAGGGGAATGAAGATGATGGGATTGCACTTTCAGGGTTCAGTGGCACCTTCCTGAAAAAAGCATCGACTGGACTAAAACCAAGTTCATTGTTGAAATCTAAGATTAAGAAAGAAACTGACATGCAAGCTTCAGGCTGGGAACAGCCTAATTTAAGTGACTTGGCTAAATATAACTGTGAAGGTCAAATTTCAAAGTACTATTGTATGGATAAAACTTCAGCAAATGATCATGTTCCATCTAGCTCTGAAAACAAGAACAGTATATCCAACCCTGCTTCTTGGATCAAGCCACTGTCAGTGAAGTGTGAATCAAGTGACAGGTTGTTAGAATTTTCAAAGTATTTCAAGAGAGAAAGTAATTCAGTGGGGAAGAAAGAGGAGGATTTTGTGAAGACTGTTTCTGAAGATAATACTTTAACAGACTCCCAGGTTGATAGAGAACTCAGTAAATTATCGTTAGCTGCATATGCCAAAGGTGTCAATTTTCCCTTTGATTCAAGCCAAGAGAGCTCACTACATGATAATGTGTGTGATATTAAAAGAAAAGTGAAAGGTGCAGTAAGATCTTCCAGTGATGGTCAGAGTACCACACCTCCCTGTGGTGCAGATTGCCTTAACAATAAAGTCATTATAATTTCAGACTCTTCTGATGAAGAAAACTCTGTGGCTGACAAGAAGGAAACAAAAAAAAAGAATGAAAATGGATATCCTGAAAAGCAGCCTTCAACTTCCAGCTGCGTTTCTGATAGTGACACCAAAATAGAATCAAAGGTACCAAGCTCTCCCTTGTCACTGGAAGACTGTGAGTCTCAGTACTTTGAATTTGAAACAGAACTTGATGTCTTTTCGGTTTGGCAAGATACTCAAGACTATAGCATGGAAGTAACTCAGGAGTATAAACAAGGTAATGTTTCAACATCGGTTGACAGTAGAGCTTCAGGTGAATTACTGGATGATGAAACAAATGCATGGGGTTATGATACGGATTACATAAATGATGATGACATGGAAGAAGAAGCAAACTTAGCAGGAAAGAAGACAGAAAGTGTTTCTCATCAGACAGAAGCTGATAACACAAAAGTAGTAACTAATTCAACGTTGCAAGAATCTGTTAGTAAGGAAAATGCAAAAGACCAACTGGAGAATTCTGCCAGCAAAGGTACTGTTGCTGAAGACTTCACCTTGCACTCAAAATTGACTGAACCCAGAGCATCTACATCTAACATCTCATTAGCTTCAAAATTGGCCCTTAAGAAGAATAGCACAAGCCCACAGAAGAGCATAGCAAACTCTAAGGTAGCAAGAACTAATCAAAGAAGTCCTAAAAAAACTCCTGTTCCTAAACCAGCACAAAACAAAAAGCTGCTTCAAAGTGCATCAAAAAATTCCCAGCCTGGCAGCTCAATGCCTGCTGTGGTTCCTCCGAGGAAGGTTCGCCAGTGTCCAGCACCAGCATCAACTGTAGAAAAACTTGGGCTGAAGAAGGCGCCTCGCAAAGCGTTTGAGTTATCCCAGCGCTCTTTAGAGAGTCTGGCTCAGTTGCGCAGCTATGGTAAAGCTGCAGGGAGAGTTGGGGTTGCGCAGAAACAGAAGATTAAACTAATTGCTCCTCAGAATTTGTCTATAAAATGCAATAAAAAATTGTTAGCCTGCCAAGACCTTCAGTATTTAAGGCAGACGAGGCCCAAAAGAAGGGTCGGAGTGGGAAATTCTGCAGGAAGTTCTGGGAATAGAAACAAAAAAGTTAGCAAACTGGATGCAAAATCTATGAAACAAAAGCCTGGAAGTTTTGAAGAGGCATCTGTCGAAAAGCAGGGAGAGGGAAAAAAGGAGTGGACTGGTTTTCCCTCTGCTGGTGAGA
This sequence comes from Nestor notabilis, assembly GCF_000696875.1. Classification (NCBI taxonomy): domain Eukaryota; kingdom Metazoa; phylum Chordata; class Aves; order Psittaciformes; family Psittacidae; genus Nestor; species Nestor notabilis. The sequence continues at coordinate 11,078 of NW_009914145.1, forward strand.
GAGAATTTGAAAGCCTTTTTGTGGAAGAGGAGGCAGGTGTCTCTAAAATGCCTAGTTTTTCGGACTTGAACAGAAAATCAGAGGATAATGGTACAACGGTTCCTCCTGTACCTGTATGTTCAAGTCTCTCTTCTGCTGCGTTGGTTGGAGATGGTAAAAATGAACCTTCAGGAAGAGGTTGCATTGTCCAGCCTGAGTGTGAGAAGACAAAAGAAAATGGGTGTAGATCAAATGAAAATAGTGATGATGATGATCTATTTTTAACTCAGTTAGATCCTGTGGATATGGAATTATGTTCCGAAGAGGAAAATGTACAAGACACTACTACAGCTAGTAAAAACCCAGAGGAAATGGATACTGCTGAAAGCCTTCAGCAGAGTGAATCCTCTACTACTGTGCAATGCAAGTACAAAGACTGTATAGAAAAAGTAGAAAACCCAGGAGAGTACTGTAGTAAGCATTCAGCCACCAGCTCAGAAGCAGATCACTTGTTTGCCAAACCATCTCTCCTGCCACCTAAACCAAGAAAACCTTCCACTACCAAAATTTTCAGCTCAGCCAGTTCATCACGGAATGCAGCCTTCAGCAGGGATCTTGAGGATGTTAAAAAGCTACCCCCAGCTTCCAAAAGCAAAGTGAATGCAGCAAAACCAGTGGTTGTCAGGCCACCAAATGCAAAGCCTATACCGATAAGAAATCAGGCATGCAGGTCTCCAAGTTTCATTAATGTACCTCAACTCAATATTCCTAATAATGTTCTCCAGTCACAAAATAGACAGAATGACAATGCTTCAAATATTTCCAGGAGGCCTGTCCAAGAAGCATATTCTTCACCATTTTACGTTCAGCAGCGTGATTACAGTATTTTTATTAGCGAAGTCCTAAGGTGGACTTATGAAATGTTTGTGAACTCCAGCCTCTTTGGACCTCCAAGTAATCTCACTCAGTCTGTAGTAGCCTCTGTTCCTGTCCACTTTCAAGGATACAATGACTATTTTAATACATTTTTCCCCTTGATGATGCTAAATGCCTTTGAAACAGTAAGTAACTATCTGCCTCTTGGTTTGTTTTTATCAGCCCTAGTAAATTTTGCCAAGAGATTAAAAATTGTTATATGCCTTATATTTACCTTCTGAAAATATACAGATCTGAATAGAGGAATGATGTGGGGGGAATAATCATGACAGTTACGGTTAAGATGGGCACTGTCAGTGTTATCTTAGTGAAGCTTTATTTTACGGGTCGTGCATCCACAATAGAATGTGAAAGGAGGGGAAAAAGGAGGTGGTTCCTCTTTCCTTACAGCACATAAAGCCTAAACCAGAAGTTTTCTAAGAAACTGAGGTAATTCAATGACAGTGTAAAAAGAGAGTAAGAATGTAATGTTTTGATTCATGTTGAGAACTTACATGAGAGGGTGGGTTAATCTGAAAAGTATTATTTCCCAAACAGTTTAACTTTAGTTTTAACAGAAAACGCAGCATTCCTTCAATTGAAGTCTGCATACCTGCAAGTTCAGTCATTGCTTCACTTCTCCCATAGGAATAAAGTAGAAAATGAAGTCAATACCAGGATAATCCTGGTATTTTAAGGTGAAAACGTGATGGGGGGAACCCACATTTGTTTTGAAGAGCTTTGTAAGAAATGGAGGGTTGGGGAGGAAGCGCTTTCATTTGCCCTGTTTGTGCAATGTGCCCACATACATTAAAAATAGAAATAGCTAAGACTCTTGTCTTGTGCTTGACAGACTGTTAGCTTTCTTTTATTTGTGCTTAGTGTGTTTGCCCTTTGAGTCATGATACACTATTTTTCTGAAACACTAAACCCTTCAAAGTATTTTTATTTAGCTATTACTTTCCAACATGTAGCTGGCACAAGAGTGGACAGAGAACCAGAGAGTAAGAGAGAAGAGTTACTACTTCAACTTACAGAACTTCTCTGCAGACTTGAACACAGCAGATTTTACAGGTAAGTTTTTTGGGGGGGGATTTTTGGTTTTGTTTTTGGGTAATAAACTTCTCTTCTCATTTTCAAGTAAGCAATGTCTTACAATGAGTTAGCACGCACAGGTAGAATTTGTGCTTTAAATATAGGAAGGATTTGAATTTGCTGTTTTACATAATGCACGTAACAGGAACATGTATTTTGCAGGGAATTTGTGCCTTAAGTGTTAGTACAAAAAGTTACTTGATTGCTGTTGAAACTTTTCAGCTTTCCATCTCATTCATTTGTAATCTTATTTTAGCTTCTGTTGGTAAATAAAATAGTCCTTGACTTGCTTTATTTTTATACAGTGCTGTATTCAGGCGTAAGGATGCAGGATGGTGTTAAAACTCTTCATAGTCTTTTGCTGTAGCTTTTAGTCACTTTAAAAGTTAACAGATGAGCGTAACTGAAATATATTCAATATGTTAATTGTAGTACTTCTGTAGTCAGAAAGTAATTGTAGCCGTTTTCCTTTTAATGTTCTAATTATTTTAACATGTATTTTGGGTAGCTCATTTGCAAGAAAGTGATTTGGCAAAGCAGCTTCATCCAAAAGAGGATGACTTAATCTTTTTGGTGGTCCAAAAGAAAAAAGATGCCTTTCGGGAAGAAAGTGAGATGCAGGACCAAATAGTGAATGAAGTTGGTCTCGTGACACGATTTTCTCGTGCATCTGGCCGTTCAACTAGTAAGTAAATGGGGTTGAAATGAAAGTGGGATTTTTCTTGGTATTGTAAAATGCTTTTTCATCACTGGTGCTGATAGTTGTACTATACCACTTACCTCAGAGGAAATGGGATTGTTTTTCCACTGTACCGTGTCTGTTCCATGCTAGAAGCTGTGTAAAAAGCCAGGAATGTAGGTGTAGACCTGCTTTCTGTGCATTTTTTTAGGGAATTCCTTCAATACAGAGGTTAATACTTTGCATAAGAACAGAAACTAATGACGAGTAAATGCTCTGCATACATCTTGAGGGGAGTGCCTTGCTGTGAGATACGAAGTGCCATGAACTTCAGTGGTCCCACTGACTAAAATTTTCACTATCTTTTGGAACTGAAGTTGTGAATTACCAACTATAAAGATTAACGTTGCCTGATTAAAACAGTGTTTTGGTTTACAGAGCATTGTTGTATTTTGTTTTGTGGGGGGGTTTTGTTCGGGATGGTTTTTTAGGGGCTGGTGGTGGCGTTTGGGTTTTTTTTGCAAGTTCTTTTGAGTGACTTGTTAGGATATGTTCCAGTTAAGTTGGATATTCTTGGAATTAACAGCTTGTGGTTTTGTTTTTTCCTCCCCACTTTTAATAGGACAAAAGGAGCAGCATACAGTCTGTCATCTTTCTGTGCGAACTCGAGGCAATTTGTCATTCTTTGTAAATAAGCAAGTGAAGTGTATGGTGGTTGGCTCTCTGGTGACCACACATCGAACATTCAAAGGTCTGCTGCTACTGAGCAGGAGTCCCCTGGCTAAACCCATCATAAATCCAAGTTACAATGACTTCTGTCCCAGAGATTTGCCTGTAGCTTCAGAAAGCGCTGTAAGTCTTTCAGCTGGATGTGATTAGGGATGACAGTGGGCATTTGGATGTATGGTTCTGTGAAACTGGTTTTGCATGCTGTTTTTTGAGATGGCAGGTTTCAGAAGCACTGAGTTACTGCTTCAGAGTTGGTTGTGAATAGAGTGTGTTTCTGCTGCATTGACGTAGATACTAGTAGTGCACCTCAAGCAGCTTTCTGGTGTTTCTCCATACTGGAGAGGTGTCTGTTCAGGAGATAAGGCATAGTATGGAAAGGGTAATGCAAAATAAAGCTGTGTATAGTAAATGAAACCTTCATTACAGCTTGAGCCAGGATTGGGTGTGCATTTAGAGCAAGCCTAAAATTAAAAGCTTCCATGCCCTTCAGGTTTTTGAGTTGTAGTTAGAGGGGTGGGAGTCATCCTGAAAATACATCAAATGAACATGGAAAAGTCAATCAACATTAATAGATTATTTTTCCCTGTGTCTGTTCCTTCAGGCGTGGAATGTGAATGAATACAATGAAGATCAAAAGAGAGCTATTCAGACAGCTTATGCCATGGTAAAGCAACATCCAGGGCTTCCCAAGATCTGCCTCATCCATGGACCACCTGGAACAGGGAAATCAAAGACTATTGTAGGACTTCTGTCTCGTGTTTTGAGAGAAGTAAGTGAACCCAATGTGATTGTCGTGTGCTGGTGTCACATGGAATGGACACATGGGTAGTGTCAATGGAAGAGCTTAAGCTAAAAGGGAGCATAGTACTGGTGATTACTGGAGGTGTAATTCATTAAGCTGACTTGATTAAATCTGTATGGTGTAGGGTATAAAGGTGAAGATAATACCTTTTGGGCATTTTGGAAAATATTTATTTTACAAAACTTAAGTAAAATCAAGAAAATGTACACAATTAGTAATAAAAACACTTACTTTTGTAAGAAACTTAATATTTAGGTGTACGAAAGAATATTTTTGGCCTGTCCCATTTAATGGTTTTCCTGACAGCATTCAGTAGATTCATCAAGTACATCGTTGTTGAAGGGAATTTATGCAGGTGGTATTAATACATTTGACTTGTTACTCAATATAAGACATACCTTAAGAGATACTTAAGTGCAATAGTCCCCATAGTCTGCATGCTGATTAAGATGAGCATACAGTCTGGCTTTTAAATCACAAATGAATACTATCTAAAGAGCATGTCTTGGTTTATTGTTAATTAATCTACAGAACACTAGGAATGAGAAAGCTCAAAAAACAAATTCCAAGATCAAGCCAAACCGTTTTCTTGTTTGTGCACCATCAAACGCTGCTGTTGATGAACTCATGAAAAAGATCATCATTGCGTTTAAGGAAAAATGCCAAAACAGACAGGAGCCTTTGGGTATGGTTCATTTTAAAATTCTGCTTAAAATTCTCTTAAGTAGGCAAAACCTGAAGTAAAAGCTAGAATAGTTGATTAGATATAGTACTTACATGCTACTCTAAGCAGCTTTTTTCTCTTGCAGAACATGACTGGTACATCCTTATACCATTATTAATTTTAATGTGCTTTTCTACAGGGTGTATTTTTTTAGTAGATTGCACTTTGTCTTTACATAGACATTGACCCTTTCCTCATAGTGTTAGTTTCAGTTCACCAGTTGTTACTCCTTAGAGGCTTGAACACAAGACTATTACCTTGATTTTGAATGAAACTGGACTTAGGTCATGCTAAACAGACTGATGAAAATTTTGGCATCAGAACCTCTCACTTGGGTTTGTTTTTTTTTCTCCTCCTGGTTTGTAGCTAATGCAAAGTAGATGAATTCTGAGCAAGGTTTCTAGTGTGTGGTGGGGAAAAACCCCAAACCTGTAGTGTAACCAAATGTTAATTTGGTATTGGCTTACCAGCTGTGTTCCTGATGGTAGTCAGTCATTTGCTAAGTTAGGAATTCTGTAAGTTTTAGATAAGCCTGAGAATAACAGGTTATTCTGTTAATTTAAAATAATATTCTTAACTGTTAGCCAGCACTGAAGCACTGGCAACATCATCTTTGTTGTTTGTGGGGTGTTTCTGTTTGTTTAGAGTTTGGAATTACTGGGTTTTTTTGTTTAGCTAAATTATTGCAAACCCCTGATTTGATATCCATGATGTTTACTTCTTTTTTTATTTTTCTCTCATACTGAAGTGCAGAGATACTTGGAGCAATCTAAAAGTATTTTAACTCTGATTTTGTAAACAGGAAACTGTGGTGATATCAAATTAGTGCGACTTGGTGCTGAAAGAGCAATCAACAGTGAAGTCCGGGGATTTAGCCTGGATAAGCAAGTTGAACATAGGATGAGTAAGTAACATGCAAATCAGACTTTTCTTCAGTCTTTATTGAGCTCGATGATGTTTTACACTTAGGGTTATGTGGTCTTTAAGAAGGAAGAGCTGGTAGAAGATTTTTCTGCAACTGTGCTTCGTAAAGCATTGTTTTTCAGTCTTGGTGGGAAAGTGTCAGCTTTCATGTGGCCTAAAATCTGAGCAAAACAAATAAATAAGACTGGTTTTTGTTTGTTTTTTTAGAAGAAATTGCAATATATATATATGTAAAAGCCATAGGTTTTAAGCAATGCAGCTATGCAGCATTGGAGAGCTACAGTTGGAACCAAGTCTCATTGTCTTTGTTTTACAAGACCTCAGTAGGAAAAAGGCAAAATGCAACAAAAAAGTTTGTCTATTTCAGTGAGAGCAAGTGTTATTGTCATGTAGTTTCTCTATTTCTCATGTATGTTTTCCTTTGTTTTATTATAGAACGAAAGCCAGCTGACTGTGACCAGGATATTCAGAAGAAAAAAGCAGCTCTGGATCAAAAGCTGGACATGCTGTCTCGTCAGCGTGCCATGCACAGATGTGAGAAGAAGGAGGTGGTAAGATAGTAGTGGTTTTAATCCTGTTTGCATTTTTTGAGTGCATAACTGAATCCAAAGAGTAAAGAACTCTACTGTTTAATGCCATCTCTGGGCAGTAACTGTCTCTTTACCTGCTTTTTCAACTAATGGAAAATTTGGTTGGCACTGCAAAAGGGAATGAAGAACTTTCAGGAATTTTTTTGTTTGTTTTCAACTGATTGATCATGCCACTTGCTCTGGTGTTTACTAATCTTCATTTTGTTCTGTCATCAGTTTTTAGGATAACCATATTTATAACTTTTAATGATTTGATTTGATTGTATACTTCAAAGCTCTGGTTTTGTTTAACTGGAAATAGTAATATACATTGAGGTCTGAGATTTTTGGGATATGTGTTGTGCTTGAAGTTGCCTGTTTTGTCTAAGAATTTGGCATTTGTGCTCAGATTACAGATTTCTGATGGTAAACCTCTTTCTCAACTGCACAGAAATGTAAGATGTAGTAGTGTGTGTTGCAAAGTCAGAATAAGTTGACAGCTTTCCGAGAAACTGAGTTTCTTCAGGTACATCTAATATTAGAAGACAGTCTTGGCAAGTCTAAATGTTTAGGAAATGAATTAGGGTAAGGGAAGAAAAAAGGTATATGGGAAATGTGTGGCTTCCCTTTATTTTTTTTCCCCCCACCTAGAGTCAAATGTTAGATGATGAGATTGGCAGACTTTCAAAGGAGAGACAACAGCTTGCTTCTCAGCTGAAGGAGGTAAGAATTTATCTTTAAGGCAGCTCTTTAATAAACATCAGCAAATGTATTTCTGTACTTGGTGTTCTTTGATTGAGGTAGAGATTTGGTTTTGATGTGGCTGGGAGAATTTATAACGTAGTAGGTAAATAGGTAAAGGTTATAAGCCAGGTGTAAGTTATGGATGGCCTGGTGTGAAATCCAGGTGTCCTCTGGCTGCATATTGCAAAAAAACCCCAAACAAACCACGAGACCAAACAGAAATCTCCAACCCTTTCCCCACCCCAACTGGATGGAAGTATTCACTCTTACAGTTAAAGGGGAATTGAAATAAATGTGGCATGTTTGGCAAAGAAATGTGTATGTCCTTATGTTCTAGGATGTATCTTCATTACCGCTTTCATGGCCCTTTACAGTCCTGCTGGAACTGAGATACTAAAAAATATTTTGAAGTAAAACAACAACTAGAAGAATTTTTTTGTGTGTGGAGATAGAAAGTGGAAATAGGCACTGAAAGCAAAACCAGTAGTTAAGGCTGAGTGATGTGGACCATGAGGTTAATAAAGGTTCATCTTTAATGAATATATGCTGCCCCTTAATGGTCCTGGAGGCTTGCAATTAACAAATGTGACAGCAAACTAAGCTTTGCTCACAGTTAGTGTGTTTAGATTGCATAGCTGAGAGATAACAGGATACTTCTTTCCAGCTTGCCACCTCACTGGTATTGATCTGCAATTTAAAGTGAAAGTAACACTTCAGTGAAGTCAACTTGTGCCTTTCATTTGTAATAATGGAGATAGCTTCATTGGGGTGATGCATTATGCATGTTCTGTTTGACAGTTAGTATTGTCCAGGCAGTTAGAAGTTGCTCTAATGTGGTTCTAAGAAAGCTTAAAGAGGAGAGGAGACACGGTGTCCTGTTGTACTTGAAGGTTCGGGGGCACTCTCAGAAAGTACAGGCAGATATCATCTTAGAGTCCGACATCATCTGCTGCACACTGAGCACAAGTGGAGGAAGTCTGCTGGAATCGGTGTTTTTTCGGCAAGGTCTTGATCCTTTCAGCTGTGTCATTGTGGATGAGGTCAGTAAAGCTATTAGAACTACAGCATGTTCCACCTCTAAGGTCTGCCTTGTTCTCTGCTTAGGCTAATTCTGGTTGGTTGGCTGCTGGTGTGGTGTATTGAGGGTTGACTGGCTGCTGGTGTCATCCATTGTGGGTTGAATGCCCCATTTTTGCTTTTTAACTGGTAGCCAGTCTGCCCTGCTGCGTAGAGCCATGAGAAGAGTAACTTCCAATTGCTGCTTTTTCTGACTTGTTTGGTGCTTCAATGGCAGACGGCTTTTACTTAAAAATCATGGCTGAAATGTGGTTCTTGCTGCTCTGAAATCCCTTCAGAGATGTGCAGATGGTTGGGTTATATTTGTATCTGTTTGGAGTGCTCTGCATATTTCATGATAAAAGAAAAAACATGTTTGTAGTCATTTATTAGGGTGAAATCCTTATTTTTCCTCTCTTGAGTTTGTAGTTGGTTTATTTTATTTTTTTTTTTAGAAGACTTAGAAGGCATTTGAGTTATCCTGGCTCTGTTACAGGAAATTTAACATCCTTCCCTCCACTCCTTTGCTTACAACTTCTACTTTCTGTCCCGTTTGCATATACAAAAGGCAGGGCAGTCCTGTGAGGTTGAAACACTGATTCCACTGATCCATCGCTGTAATAAACTTGTCCTTGTTGGAGATCCCAGACAGCTTCCTCCTACAGTAAAATCAGTAGTAAGTATTCCAACTGTATTTTTTCATGCTATATAGTGGATATAGGGTAAGAACAATATTTATAGAACATGTAAAAGGGAAAAAAGACACTTCAATGTGAGATCAGGATGTTTATGATGATAACTTTTGCCCTGCAAGTTTAGTCTCTTGTTATGTGGGGACTATAATCAATACTGCCTTCAAATGTAAAATCAGTGGTAAGTATTCCAACTGTATTTTTTTCATGCTGTGTAGTGGATATAGGGTAAGAACAATATTTATAGAACATGTAAAAGGGAAAAAAGACACTTCAATGTGAGATCAGGATGTTTATGATGATAACTTTTGCCCTGCAAGTTTAGTCTCTTGTTATGTGGGGACTATAATCAATACTGCCTTCAAATGTGTCAGTAAAGCTAATGGAGATCTGAGAGTACAACCTCTGTAGCCTTTCTTGGTGTAGCTTGGAACTGATTTTGATTTCATGCACCATTAATAACAGCTATGGCAATAGGAGCTTCAGTGTAGCTCAGCAGTTGGTCTGTGATGGGCATTGTGCTGTGGCAGGCTCTGTTATTTCATTATGTGAGCTTCAGTCAGTGTCACATTCCGTAGGGAATGGGGGATGAAGACTACCTGTTTATATGGGGACTTCACCACCCTATGGATGTGTTCCAGGGATGAGCATATAGGAGCACTCTTCTATCTTGACAGTAAGGTCTATTTTAAACATCTGATAAAAAGGGAGGAAAACCAGACAGCCTTCTCTAGAAGGGTAAATCGTGCAGAGGCTGTGTGCTTGTTTAACGAGATGCCACCTGGAAGATCTTGCTTTTCATTATTGTTGATGTTGTTAAAATTTTACAGTGTTGTGACTCACAAAGGAAAGTTGTCTTGCCAAAGACAACACTGACAAAAATTGACATTTATGCAGGTGATCTTTCCTGAAATAGACTAACACAAATAGAAAGTTGAAGTGCCAGTCGTTGTCATTTCGTCAGTGATTTAGAAGTTTAAAAGAAAACACCAAGTAGTTTTAAGTCCGAAAAGCAGGTTCCTGTCACTAATTTGGGACCCTGTTCCCCAGAAGTCAATCCCATCTTTCTCCCCTGGCAGAAAGCTCAGGAATATGGCTATGATCAGTCCTTGATGGCACGTCTGCACAGACACCTGGAGGAGCAAGTGCACAAGAATGTTTTGCGAAGCCTGCCAGTTGTGCAGCTGACTGTGCAGTACCGGATGCACCCTGACATCTGCCTCTTCCCATCCAATTATGTTTATGGCAGGACATTAAAGACTGACAAGTGGGTACCGCTCTGTTCTTCTTTCTAAGCAGGGGTTATTTCAAAGAAACCTTTTCTTACCAGGATATTCTTTTGAGTCTAAAAATTCTCTAGGTTGTATGCGGGAAGATGCTTAATGAGAGAAAACTTCTAATCCATCTTTTTAGCACTGGTTGTGATACATAGATTAACTAGATGACTTAAAACTGAGCATGATTACTGCTTAGAGTTCATTTTCAGGCCTCAGTATCTGCAGGTAGCAGTGAAAATTAAGGACTTTGAGGGCAGGGGAAAAAGCTGAAAGTTGCTTGTAGCTGATAACCATGGTGTAAATAAATGAAGTCTCAGTTCTTTGAATTTCTCTATGGTTACCTAGTGATAAAAATGTTATTTACAGAGCAACAGAAGAGAACAGATGTTCTTCAGAGTGGCCATTCCAGCCCTACCTTATTTTTGATGTAGGAGATGGTCACGAGGAGCGAGACAATGAGTAAGTCTTGTATTCTGCTTAGCCAAACCAGATCTGCTGAGAGTTAAATCAGTACTACCTTCTCTTCTCTGCTGTTCCCAATATGCATTAAGTAGCCAGAACTGCATTTTCAACTTCATAGAATCATTGGTTAGGGTTGGAAACGACCTTAAGATCATCTAGTTCCAACTCCCCTGCCATAGGCAGGCAAGTATTAAATGTTTTTTATTTCTTTTGTTTTATCTGAAAGTGGTTTTAATATTGATTTGACTATCTGTTAGCTGCTAGTGAAGCTGCCTGCAATCTCTTAACTCTAGTAAGAATTTGAGTTCCTGATTTTTTTATCAGTGACTTTCCTTTCACAGCTGCATGCTGTGGTAATACCAGAAGGTGGCAGGCTCAGTCCCCCCCTTTGCCTATAAGGAACGCAAACCAATGTAGTTGTAAGGAACATGAAGCCTCTTGCTGCTAATAGTTGTTAGCCCTTCATCAGGGCCTGCTTGCAAAGTTCTTTTGAGTGTCTATGTGAAGGAGAATGCAAAGCTCAGGACAGGGACTTTGACTCACAATCCCCTTATAAATTGGGCTGAAGTGTTGAATTTGAAAGCACTGTCAAACATGGCTTTGTAATGTTTCCATTCGGTCTCGTTCAGCTCTTTTAGTAATCCTCAGGAGGTGAAGCTGGTGATGGAATTAATTAGAACAATAAAAGAGAAAAGGAAGGATCTGGGTCTTCGACGCATTGGAATAATTACTCCTTACAGTGCACAGAAAAAGAAAATTCAAGAACAACTGGACAGAGTGTTCAGGAATAACAGGTAAAGAAACCATGAGTTTTCACATGGGATGTGGCTCTTGCATGTTTACTTAGTTGTGCCTTAAAAGGGGAGATGCAAGCCTTTTGCTTAGTCCAGGCATGGCCTCTCTGTGCCATTCCTTAGTTACTACTTTTATACATGCTTTGATCCTGTTGCTGTTCTGAATAAAGCTCATTTTAAAGAAAAACTAAAATTCCAAGCTACATAGACCTGAACAGCTTTTCAATAATGATGCTGGCCTCAGAAGAATAAATTTAGCTTTAGGTTCTTACACTGAAGCAGAAATTTACCCGGGGTTATTCTGACAGGTGATGGTTAAGGATAGTGTTCAGGCAATTTGCATTAGTGTGTTGCTTAAAAATTCAACTAACGTAACTGAACAGCTTGCTAATTCTTTCTTCAACAGCCCAGAAGTGGACACAGTGGATGCATTCCAGGGACGAGAGAAAGACTGCATCATAGTGACATGTGTCCGGGCAAACAGCACTAAAGGGTCAATTGGGTATGTTTCTCTTCAGTGATTTGCAAGTCCCGTTTCCAGTGACACTAGGTGTAGTCATATTTTAATATGACAGTAAGGCAGTTATGTAAGACCAGAACAAGTCACTACAGCCAGCAAATTAAAGGGTATCTTAGTGCATGATTTGGTTTGAAATCTCTGACCAAAAAGGACATGGAAATGGTAAGTATTGTGTTCTGTGTTGCGTGTTGATGGATTCTCATCCTCCTTTAGCCTGTCACTGTTTCGGTTTGGCACGATTTGTCTTGGGAACGTGGCTCTTTGCTTTAGTACTGCAGCAGCAGTGATTTTTCTTACAGCTTTTGATCTATATTATAACTTTCTGAATGCTGCTCTCTTTAAATGAAATCCATTTTCTGCAACTCATTATCCTATTAATATCGCATTCTGTCTGTAGAAGTATTATTAACTAGTTACATGTGTCACTAGGAATGTGATGCGGACGAGCAGATCTTTGATTTCTAGGTGGGTATGCTTGTCTTTTGAGTTAGGAGGAGATCTGCAGAAAGTCCTGATTCAAGATAGCAGGTTTGGTAACTTTACATGGGTGTTTCCTGTTTGAAACAGAAGGAACTAGTTGGCTGGGTGTGCTCTTTACCCCCGGAGAGCTGCAGCAGTTGTTGATTTGTTTCTGTAACTTATGGGTCATTTTAGTTTAAAAAAATGGAATGATGTTTTCTTACAGTTCATTGGCTTTGAAGTTAAACTGTGGGAAGACTGGATAAACAAAAATCTTTGTTTCTGCATAGCAGGTTTCACTAAGCTGGTTTATCTGATATTAATTTCCTGATTGCTAGATAAAGGGCTTTTAATTGTGCCAATCATTACTTTGGGAAGAATCCAAATCCTCTAGTAACCAACAGTGATGCTTTCTGGACATTTCTTAATCTGCTTGATTGAGTTTGGAAACTGAAGACAGCCAGAACCTGCCAGTTCTTTTGGCTGACATGGGACTTAACCTCTGTCTGTTCTTTTGGAAGAGAACTTTCCAGCTTACTGTGGTGAAGCTTTGGCAGTGCAATGCTGCAGAAGCTGTACATGCTGATGACTTGGACATCTGTTTCAGGGGCAGGTGTCATTGGCAAGGTGTGATGGGAAAGTTTGTGGTACCCTTACTTAGATCTTGTAGCTGAGCAAAGTATTTTGGTCTCCAAGGTTGCTAATCCAGCATTAAATGTACTCTGAAAATAACTTTCAAATGGAGGAGAAAACTCCAAGGAAAGATAACGTTTTTGGTTTGGGATATGGTTTGGTTTCTCCCTTCCCCCCTGCCTCCTGAGAAAATAGTCTTCTTGCTTATCAGTTTCCAAAACTGTTAGGAATATTTAGTAGTCTTTCAAGATTCTGCCCTAAGACCTAAAGAACTATAATATCTGTAGTGCTGGATCTACTCCCCATGTCTGCTTCCTGCCTGTCTCTCTTGGTTTCTGCACAGACCACATTTCCTGGAGTGGTGCTGGGACTTGTGCAGTTTGGAATTTGCTGAAGGGCAGGTCTCGGCACATGACCATAGTATCAGGCATTGATGTTGAACCTGCTCAAGCTAAGTTTTATGAGGAGTTGACTTTGGTTTGCAGGTTTGTTAACATAGAATAAGCTGTGCGTTTTGGGAGCTTTTGCATTAGAGAAGAAATTTATATTACTTTCACAAACCCTTTTTTTTTAGTATTAGTAAATAAGCTCTAATAGAAATCAACCTTTAAGAATATATTAAGCATTTGTTTAGGTTTCAGTACCTTGGTTTGTGATACCACATAACCAGACTAGACAATTTGCATAGTACAAATAGAGGCTTTCTTCTGTAAGAATATACTTTTCACTCTTGAAGCATGACAAAGCAAAAGTCTTTTTTCATGTGCTTCCAGTGCAGGTCACCTTTAAAATAAAATACTCATGTCCAGCATTAAGTATTTCAATAGAATGTTTTCCCATTAATCATGCCAAATATTATTAATCTATTTCAGTTCAAGTCAAAAAGAAGCTTAAAGTCTTGATAGGTGAAGTGAGGTTGATGTCCTCTGTAGTTTGAGGAACACTTAAGGAAGCAGTGGTTGGCATTAAGAGGGGATTTGCTCTAAGAAAGGAAACATCAACAGCAAGAGCTGGAAAGAACTGGAATTCCCTGCAAGGAATCAGTGGTGAAAGAAAGAAAACACAATTCACGCAAAGCCCTTCATGTAAGGCAGGGGATCTGGGAGTGGGTCATGGACTACTGCTGCCTTTTTAACTGGTTCTGTTTTCTTCATTTTGCTGAAATTGAGTGTTACCACTTTTTGTTATAACACTTAAACCTTGTGGAAGAGTAGTTTAGGAGCTTAGCTTTGTCTTGTCACTTAGGTTTCTGGCAAGTCTCCAGCGCCTGAACGTTACCATTACCAGAGCCAGATTCAGCCTCTTTATCCTTGGAAGACTGAAAACTCTCATGGTAGGTACAGTGTTAATCAAATGATCTTCTGTGATCCACCCTTTTGGGTCAAGTCAGGGTTGGGGAAGTGAAAACCATCCTTAGACTGCTCCAGTGCATGAAAGGGGGCCCTTCTGTAGTGTTCTTATAAATCAGTACAGTCCAGGTCTCCAGAGAGTTCTCTTTGAAAGCTTTGGCTGTAATTGACAAAGCTTCTTAAAGAAATATATTAAAAAATCTTTTCCTTGCTTCCAAGAAGGAAATTTTAGAAATTACTCTCACAATATTTTTAGTAACTAAATTGTAACACAGTGCATTACAATTCAAGTGTGGGGGATGTGAAAAATCTTCTCTCTATTGGTAAGATAGGGTGATGGCAGAGCTTTGCTTGATCTTTACTGTTCCTGCAGCTATTGTATTTGTCACTGGATACTTGAGCAAGGAAAATGATTTTAAATAGCCAAACCACCCCAAACTGTTCCCCTTATCTTCAGATAATTGGTTTTCATACTACTTTGTGTGGCCATGTGGTTTCTGAGTATAGGCTTTGCTTGTACACTTTGAAACAGGTGTTTCTGAAACAGAACTACGTATCTGGAGGACTGAAAGGCCCACTGAATGTGTAGGGAGTGCTCTTGAATAGACTTGATGTCTTACAGTACTGGATCTTGATTTTTTCCAAGGGTGGGGTTTGATAGCTGCACCACAAGAGGGCGTTAAAGCCTTGTTCCTGTTTCTCTCTCTGTGCAAGGGAACTCTTCTGGCCTGCATAAATATAGAAATTGTCATTTTAAGTAGTAGCTCACTGATGGCTGAAAGTACCTTCCCTGTGTTACAGCAACCAGAGTGCCTATTGCTGGTTTGCAAGTGAAACATAAGATTCTTCCATTCCAGAAGGAACATAACAGTCGTTTCCATGACAGTTGTGTCAGGTACCTTGATTAAAGGAGTTGTGCATCCTCTGACACCTCTGTCCATTTGTGTGGATTTCTTTCCAGTAACTTTTCTTTCTTTTTGGGGGGTGTCCTTTTGTCTTTTTCTAAAAGGAAAACAAAGACTGGAACGAGTTGATTCAGGATGCTCAGAAAAGAGGTGCCATTATCAAGACGTCAGAAAAAAGCTACAGGAAAGATGCTGGTAAGATTTTGAAGCTCAAGCCACCAGTACAGCCCCCAGCCAATGCAGGAACAAAGCAACCTCCTCCGTTGCAGTCGTCTTCCAGTGGCAAGAAGCCACTTGCAAATCCAAGGGAGGCCAGCAGCCCTCGGGAGCTCACTGCTGGCACTGCCTGTGCAGCACTGCTGGGAAGTGGAGGGCCCCAGCAGCCCCAGCGGGCTCAGGCTGTGGACTCCAGGAGAGGCAGTGCCCCTGCAGCCGTGGTGCCTGCAGTGCTTCGACCCGAGGCTGGCAAGCATGGCTGGTAGAACTGAAGCCAAAGAGAGGGAGCAGGCCTCAAAAGACAGCAGTCGGTCAGCCCAGAGCAATCCAGGATCAACATCACAGCAAAGCCTCAATGTGTCCCCAGCTGCCAGGGATCAGATTTCCAGAACAGAAACTTTTAAGAAGCCCCAGCAAACACAGGGACAATGTGATTCGCCTTCCACAGCTCGACATGAGGGTGACTGGAGAGCTCCTCCGTTGAAAAGCAGTTCAAAATCCCCCAGTGAAGGAGGTGAAAGTTACAGCAATAAGCAGAACAAAGACTATTGTGTGTTAACAAGGAGAACATCAGAAGAGTCACCAGTGAACACAGAATCAAACGGTGCCAAGCGAAGAAAGACCTTTCACTGACTTCAGTATTGGCTCATTACTGAAAATCTATTCCCAGATTTCTGTCTAGCAAGGACTGTATTTTAAATTATTTAGTACACTTGGAACTCCCTTGTATTGATACCACTACTATCAGTAGATTCATCTTTTTCCCATCCTGTCCCTAATAGTGAAGGAGACTTTATACCTCTTTATACCTGACGGTTGATAGATTTGAGCTTTTGTAAAGAAAAGCTGGGTAGCTGCATTGCTTGGAAGAGCAGTCATCTAGGAAGTTAAGGTTGTAAATGTTTAATGATGTATATTTGTACAGTATACAAAATTATTTTAAGATTTAATTTGGCAAATATATAGCTTCCTGTTTCCTTGTGCAAATGCTGATTTCTTAGGTATTTTTTTATGAAGAACCAGAGCAAAGCAAAAAGAAAGAAAAAACACAAAAAAACCCCAAAACAACCCAAACCCAAACAAAAAATCCAAAAAAACAGCCATACTTTGTTTCCCCTTTGCGCTAATAAGTCTAATTTATTTGATGACAGAGTGAATGTTGATAATGTGGTAGCAGTGATTCTTCCTCGCTCCACTAGTGCCTCAGGAAACACTGAAGGCAGATGTACATTGGTTGAATGGAGAGAATTCTACTTATTTTGTATATTTTATGGCCTGTTTTTATAAGAACAGAAGAGCTTCCGTTTATACACATGTGCCTTGAGTTTTGCTCTTGCTGCTGCTTTATCAGTTGTAATTCTTTTCTTGTTGCAGAGGCAACGCAAACTGCAGATTAAAGCCTATGAGGTCTGTTCGGTCCCAGTGAGTCCATGTGAGGAATAATCAACAGCACTGTGGAACCTTAGTCAAAGATCTAGTTAACGCTTCTTGGTAATGACACTTGGGTTTTCTTTATAGGGAGATTTTGGAGACCTACAGAGCTAAAACGGGCAAGCAGTTCATTCTGGGTGTTATTACTGGATTCATTCCACTATGTTGATGAAGAATACGTAACCAGTAAAATGGGGTGGTGCAGGAAAATGAACTGATTTTTAAGAAAGCCTTCCTGTCGTCATAACATTTCACAATAAAAGTGGAATTATTTCTGCTAATAATGCTTTTGGGTGACTGAATTATCACTTTATGTGGAGAAGGTGTCTCTGTGAGGGAGGTGAAGAGCAGCATTTCATGTGCAGGGAGTTTTGCATGGAGGTACTCTAGCACGCTTCTGCCTGGGAGTGCAGCTCCACGCTGTGTTAGCATAAGCTGGGTGTACTGCGAGTGGGCCGGGTTGCTGTCTCCATGCATCTGTGGTGAAGTACAGCCTGCTCTGAGGCAGGCACGATCCTCCTGTCCCCCCTAACTGACTTGTGCTTAACCATCGTCACGGCAGTGGCTTTCTGGGCTGCCAGATTTCTCTGGCCAGCATTTAGTTTATTATCATTATTTATTATCATCTTTAGTTATGTTTTCTGTCCTGACACTTTCATTGCAGTGATTAGTGTTAGCTTTGTCCCTTTAACCACTGCCTGAGAGGTACATGCAATCCAGTCCACTGAAATACAGGCGCCTTACCGTACAAGACAACAGTTCAAACTGTAATTGCCAGTCAATGCATCCAAGGCCAGAACAAACTTCCTTCACTGGTAACAAATGTGTTGTAGGTGTGTTGGGAGGTATTTAGTTGCTATCTGTGGCTGTCCAGCTCATTGTGTTGCGTAGTACAGAGCATTTTAAGATACCAGTGGAGAATCTTTGAGATGCCTAAGAAGTGAAATCGGTGTATGTGCATTCTTTAGCTTTAGTTATTGGTTCTGTTGCAATTGTAATCACTTTGGTGAAGCCTGACCACCTCTTGTCAGCAGTGTATGCTCTTCTAAAACTGCTGTGACTCTGCCTTGGTGGTGTGCACCTTGTGCAAGCAGGAAGGCTGCTGGAATGAATCAGACTGTTGTGAATTGGACATCTTGGTCACCCTGCATCCCACAATCCATGCCCAATGTGGTTATCTCCTTTTATGTCCATAGGAATATTTAAAGATACTGTCATCTTTGAAACCTCTGGGTTCTTCTGGCAGGGCTGTGCTGACCTGCCTGCTGTTTCTGCTTAGCACATTGAAAAGGCTGCTATGCTGCAAGAGGGTGTAGGACGGCCTTTTAGACTGTCTCGATGTAAATAAAGTGAAGCTGGCAACAGTGTGAATGAGGAAATGCTTTTCTGGTCATTAAATACAATTTTGTCAAAAGAATGTTTCTAACTTCTAGTTTTCTTCCTCAGTCTGCAGTTCAGAATATGGTCTTTGGAGAGTTATACTTACCATGCTGGAAGGAATTCTGTTTTAATATTTAAATTTTATTGTATTTTGTACACTGCACATAGGCCGTGTCCTCCATAATGCCTGTGTTTTTGCATAAATCATCTCTGAGGTACGGTCAGTGGCTCAGACTTTGGTTATTTAATACTGGATTTATGTGACCTCAGTTATTCTTTCAGTGGTAGCTTATTGCTGCTGTGTCATTAATGGTGTATTCTTTAATTGTTGCACTTGGAACACTTTTCCCTCTTCCCATATCACTCAGAGTATATTTGTAGTTCTAATTAACTTTTCCCTCTTCTCTTTTATACCCCTAACATGGAAAACCAAGCAAACTCCAATCTAAAGCATGCTTCTCACTGCTTCAAATAAAACCTGCATTGGGGAACAAACAGTTTAGGTACCATTTTCATAACTTCTCTGCTGTTTACGTTCTATGTTACAAGATACTGAGTAGTGACAGGCAGTCGGTGTTGGTAAGCTGTGAGTGCAGATTTGCTTTATTCATTTAGTATCATCTTGGAACCAGTGACAGCCGGAGGAGGTTGTTCAGTGATTGTTCTATTCTGCTGAGTGTTAAAGTGAGAAAAATCAGTAAAACACTAAACACAACTTTAGGCAAAACAGTTTAATTGGAGGTTTACCCACAAAACTTTGGAAGAAGCTGTATTCAGGTTTGTATGCAGAGGCTTCTGTGCTTTGTCCAAGCTTGGGTTAACTGGGTGCAAACTTAGTTCCCTCTGCACTGCTGTTAGTCTTTGGTATCAGTCAGAAAGGGAAGTCTTGCTGGTGTTGAAGCATATTTTGGCGAAAGTTTGGTGAGTGTTGTTTTTATTATTTTTAATTTGCACGTGAAATAGTCTTTCTGGTAAAGGTGGAGTGTGATTTTGGTTATTCCTTTAAGGTTTACTGTAGTTGTTTTCCATGTCATTACTCTCAATTATGGTGATGTGAGAGCAAACCAGATGTGTATAATGATGATTATCCAAACAGGTACTCGCCTAATAAGTTTTTCTCCTCCCCTGTGTTCCATTGTACATGTGCTGTAGAGGCCTGTCTTACCTGATAGTGACTTCATCAGTTTTGCATACGTATGTCTGCAGACCCCATAGAGGAGAACCAACAGTTTGCAGAGCAATAACCCATCTGGTGGGGTTTTAGTGTCAGTGGATGGGCTGAGGAGTGCTGAGAGCTGCTGAGGCCTCTGGGGTTGTGGGTACTAGTCACAAGAGCTGTGGCGCACTAATCCTCTCCTCCAGTGCTGGTAGTACTGGTGGGGCAATGAGTTTCTACAGCACTGTCTCCTAGATGAGCTGAGTGCTGTAATTAATGAGCAGCTAGTGAGGGTCTAATGGGTGGAGGCACAGGAGCTGGGAGACTGGGTGGTGCAAGGTGTGTAGGCTGGCAAGGCTCTTTGTCCCTTCCTCATGCCAGTCCATAGAATGGAAGTAGCCTCTACAGTACTAGTGCAAGGGAAACATGGAGCAGCACATGCTTCGAGTGAGAAAGGACTTGTAGTGACCAAATGTACTGATTGAGGGTAAACTGTTCTGAGCTGACATCTTAAAAATGACATGGAACCCTGGTAATGTCAGAGTTGAGACTTCTGTGGTTTGTGCAGTTACTGAAGTGTGGTAAGATGCTGGGGTTTACTTTTGCATGTAGAAGGGGGAGACCCGAGTAGCCAACAGCTGGAGCTGAGCTGTTCATTCACAGCCCAGCGACTGTAGCAAGAGTAAGTAGAACCGTGGTCCTAAAAATGCCAGACATCCTCTCTAGTCTGCATGAATAAATGATGGATGAAATGGCTGCTGTATTGTAAATGGAATTTATAATGTTAATGATACAATAGAGTCTCTTGCCACAATGGATCCATTCCCAAGCCATATATAAGGTCTCCCTTCTTGTCTTTTTAAGATGTTTGGAAAGAAGCCCACTGCTTTATTCTTTGGTGCAAATAAATGTAAGCTAAGCAGCCTTGTACATCGAATATTGCTGACACATGAGACCTTCCAGCTATGTGTATCTGTCTTCTAAGGCCTTGACTAATTTGCCACCAACTCCCAGTGGCAGAAATGAAAATGAAGGTGCTTTGAGTGCATGTTACATTTGGTATTGTGAAGATGTAGAAAGCCTTGTTTTGTAGCTTGACAGGGCCTGACAGGCTACACTGGTGTGGCCATCCAATTCTGTCACTGATTTCACTGTGGCATCAAGCAAGAAGTCCCTTTGCTACAGAGAAATCCCATTGGTTTCTCCTCTATTTTAATCCCTAAAATAGCACAGAGTCGGGTTGGAATGGAGCATTTGGAACCCAGTATTATTACTGGCCAGGAGAGAAGGTGGTTTTGTGATAAAAATGGGTGGTTTTAGGCTTTCCTCCCACGTTTCACCCTGCAGTGAAACTTGTTATGACACCTGGAGAATCAAAATGGTAAAGGAGCCTTTAGGACACACTGAAGCTCTTCTCTGCATCTCAAATCAGTGCAATTTTTAGCCAGTTTCTATGTGATAGTGGCCAAACTCTCTGACTTCCTGCTAGAATGGCTGAGATGGTGGCACAAAGCTCCTCAAAAACAGCTCTGCTCTTCTTACTGAGCAAGAGCGCTCAGCTCCTCCTTTATACTTTGTTTTATTTACATTTGGGACTTTCCATCAAAGCCAATTGCAGAACAGAATTGAGTGGTGAGACCATTAATTTTATTACCATTAAAGTGTTGGTTCTCTCACTACTTCAGCCCCCACAAGGCTTCTTATGAATCACTCCTGTAGATGAGATGTCTGCTTCCTCATCTTTAAAACACCAAATAACATACCTGGTAAGTGCCAAGGGAATTTTTACCCCCCTCCTTCTGTCTCCAGCACCTAGGGGCTATAAGCTTAACATTTTATCTGGCAAGTGAGCAAACCAGGCTGCTGTTGACTCCTGTAGCTGGGGCTGTGGGCTCAGCCTGGCCACAGCAGTCTGTCGCAACAGGCAGATTTGTGTTGGTTTGGGGCTTTTGCTTATTTAGTTATTACTCTCAGTAGTTAAAACCAGAGTAGACTCTGAGGTAAACAAGGAAAGCCAGAAGCTCTACTTGTACTGTTTGAAGAGGTCACTTTTTTGCAGACAGAAGTGTCATTTAAAAACTTTCTCAAACCAAATGCCAGCGACAGGATACACATGAAAACCTCTTGAAAGAGCGCAAGTGGCTTTTCTCAGAAAAAGAAGTACCTTTTGGTTAACCTTTCCACAAGTAAAGTACCAAGCTCATTGGACAACTTCTCCCATTTGGAAGCATTAACCAATGTACAAATGTCTCTCTCTTAAGGAAGATGAACTTCTGGATCTGCGGGTAATTGCTGTGATGGTTTCTCTCTGTGTTATTTCAATAATGCTCTTTGTGTAGACACCTGTGTGCTGACGGAAGTCTGCAGTTAATGGATCTTCAGTGCTGAAGCTTTCAGAGGTTTTAAATTATTTTCTTAAATACCAAGTTTAAGTTTTGTTTGAGGGTTTGTTTGGGTTTGTTTTTTCTTTTTGTCTTGCAGTGTTTTGTATTGTGTGATTGCAAGTTCTGGAGCACTGTTGAACAGGTAAAATGCCATCCTGCTCTCCAACACACAGGGTTGGCTTTGCCCCAAGCCTGAAGATGAGCAGCAGTGCCCTGTCTGCAGGCAGAGCCACAGGAGGCAAGTCTGAAACTCTGTTTTTGGGCCCTCTCCTTGCTCACAGCCTAAAGGCTATTTTATTTCTTGCACGAGATGAAGCATATCACATTTGTCATTTGCAGTTACTGTTCCACAGGGGGTTTGCACAACTAGAAAGAGCATAAGAACAGTATACGTAGTGTGGAGGGTGGACTTGTGTTTTGTTTCCCAACATTTTTCAGGTGTCCTTTGGCATAGCTGCATAGGCTTTGGTTAAAGAAGGTCCAGGAATGAACATTATGGGTATTATGAATTTGTGGGGAGGTGGTACCCTCTCTGGAGCCGAGTTGGGAAGCCAGTAATGTTTTATCTTAAAACCATATGAACAAGCCCCCCAAACCAACCAACCAACCAACTAACCCCCAGTCAACCAAGAGAAAATCCCCTGAACCAAAAAGGTCCAGTCTATGACCTTTAGCAGTTTTCATTCCTGGGCAGTTCTGAGCTTTTTTTTGCCCCTCTGAGTTATTTTCTATAGGAATTCAGTGCTGTTGCTTGGCACGTTCCTGCTTGCATCGCAATAAAAGCGTGTTAGCAGGGAATCTGCTGGGTGCAGAGCTTGTCTGGGACACAGCTTTATGAAGTAGTAAATTTTCTGTTGCTTAATCTAATATTCTAGAGAAAAACACTAGTACAGGGAAAGGAGAATGTTGCTTCACCTTCCAGAAGTGCCATTAGAGATCTTGATCTTGTTACAGTCTTTTCAATGCTATTACTTGTAAGAACAATAACATATGAGGATTTAAAATCTATTGCAGTCAGAAAGTACAAAGAAACAGTGAGTGTCAATACCAACAGACAGCAAGCGACTGCATTAAAGAAAGGGAGACAATACTTGCACCAGCCCACTCTCTCAGAGATCAGATCTCAGCAGGGTGAGTTTAACCCTCATTTATTTTATGGTGGATTAACTAAGCCCTGTGACCTGTGATGTTAAATGCTGCTCAAAATGTGCTCCAGATTTGTGTTGCTCTTTGATGTGACAATATCCATCCTGCACCTTTGCTCCTGTTTTCTTCTATTTCAAAGTGCAAATTCACTGCCTTTGTCCCCATGGAGGTGGCTGCATTTGGTGGCAGTGGCTGTGTATCTCCAGTGTCAGGCTGGAAGATGCTGCTGGCACTTGCACTTTTGAATTGTGGGCTGCTCTAGCACAGGCCCCCTGAGCAGGGTGGGCTGCAGGGACAGGAGCATGGAGGGATAGTGTTGGGACAGAACAGATATTGACAGAGAAGCTCTTGGAGTAGAGCTCTGCTTTGGCAAGGACACCAGATCTGGAAATGCCCGTGGGGGCTCAGGTCTGGATTGTGAGGGCTCAGAGGGCTGTGCAGGGCCGGGATGGTGACCGAGGGCTGCTCGCCCGTTGAGCCCAGAACTGAATGAGCTGGAGGTGGGGAGTGTCTCCTGTCTTCTAAACCTCCACTCAGTCAGCTCATGGCTTGGTAAATCTTTGGACATGACAAAATCAGAGCTCTTGTGTTCGTAACATTCCCGTTGTTCTGACTGAGTTACAGCATTTCTTGTCTCTTGTTTCTCCTGACTTTGTTTATGCACTTAACTTCAACTGCTTCCTCAGATAGGGGCATGGTTATGAGCCTTAAATGAGTTGATCAGGTCTCTATGAGCTCTATACTGAACTTTCAGGCTGGGGTGCTTAAAATTACTCAGAATAAACAGCTTATTCTGCAAAGGTGCATCACAGCACCAGCTCCAGGAGGGCTGCAATGAGGTTGGACAGCTGAGGTCCCCCTGGAGAAGCATCCTTGGACTGCCCAGCCTTCTCCTGCTGCAGGCTCATTGGAAATGGCCTTTCCACACTAGACCAGTGCTTAATATATCACTCGGGTTCTGTTCATTGTCTACAGTTAGTAGTCTAACCTAGGTTCAGCAAAGTAATTAGGAGAAATAATTAACAGCTCTCAGTAATGAGGCAACCTCTCTCTCCCCTCTCCCTCCCCATGTGGTGCGCCACGGTAGTGACTTAGAAAACACAAGAGGACATTATGAATCAAAAAATAAGTCTTTACCTGTAATTAACTGTGCACACAAGAAGAAAAGTGATCAAGCAGCCGTTAATAGTTGCTTTACTGGAGGAGGATACACCAGAATCGAATGCTCATGGCAAAATGTCCCTTTAAGTTGTGGTTCTTGTATAACATTTAATCCAAACAAAAAATAAGTCTCTACCCAGAAGAGTATTTGAACCGTACACTAGACGGACGTGGGGATAAGACACTGCACTCCTCACATACCATATGCCTACTGGCCCTGCCTTCTCTGTAAGTGCAAGAAAACAAAACCCAGCCATGAAAATACAAAAATCAATGCAGCAACTAGAGTTGTAGGCAACAATATGTGCGTGGCCAGGCCAGGCCGATGGTGGGACGTGGGACTATGCAGCAAGGATGGACCAGAGTCCCCCCTTTCCCTCCCTCCCTTTTCCCCTGCCTCTTGTGTTACGGGTCTCTGGAGTTGAGTTGACGTGACGGGCTCTTTCAAAACGGGACACTAAGAAGAGTTAAAATAAAAAGAACACCCCAGCCTATACCAAAGTAAAGAAAGGAATAATAAAAAAAACACCCCTTGGATTGCGGCACTATTTCACCAGGGCCCCGGCCCCAGGTCGCCCTGTACGGAGCAGGGAAGGAGAGTCACTGTGCAGAGGGAAGGATGGGTCTATGTCCCTGCTGGGCTGCTGGACCGTGGCCTGGCACAGGCTGGTGCAGTCCCTGTGCCGCTGCTTGGCTGCTGCCACCCCGGCTGCTGCCAGGATGGGTTCATGGGCAGGAGTCAGCCGCTCGTGTTCTGCGCACCCCTCTGCTTGGGAAGAGGACTGAAAGACGTTGTGCAAGTCCTAGCATGAAGGAAGGCGGAGGAGACAGTGGGGAGAGCCACCCATTACCTTGGTCTCCCCAGATCCCCCGGGTGACGTGCCTGGGCTGGGCTCCCTCCTCTGCAGGTTCAGAGGTCCCCCCATCCGCACAGCTGGAGGGCGAGCACCCCGAGGAGGACGGCACCGAGGCTGCCGCGTGCGCTGGAGGCTCCATCGCAGTCCTTTTTGTCGGCTTCACATCTGGATTGCTGGCACAGGACCCCCTTGAAGCCCACGGGGCAGATGCAGCGCTGGTTCTGGTAGCACGTGCCGCCGTTCTGGCAGAGCAGGAGCTCATCGTCGCAGACATTGGCTATGAGGTGGGAGGGAGGGAAGGATTTGAGTGTTAGTCTGGGGTATGTTAAACCCCTTGACTGCAGCAGAAATGAGAAGCTTTTGGCTTTCTTTAGCTCCTAGGGCAGTCCCAGGGCCAGGAGAACACAGTGGGGACTGCAAACTCCAGGAGCAAAGCTATTGAGTCATTTTGGATTTGGGAGGAATGGCTGGAATCTGCTCCCTCTAGTCTTTTAGCCTCAACGGGGAACGCAGACATTGGCTATGAGGTGGGAGGGAGGGAAGGATTTGAGTGTTAGTCTGGGGTATGTTAAACCCCTTGACTGCAGCAGAAATGAGAAGCTTTTGGCTTTCTTTAGCTCCTAGGGCAGTCCCAGGGCCAGGAGAACACAGTGGGGACTGCAAACTCCAGGAGCAAAGCTATTGAGTCATTTTGGATTTGGGAAGAATGGCTGGAATCTGCTCACTCTAGTCTCTGAGCATCACGGGGGACCCAAGCAGGCAGTGCTGAGGATCCCCTTCTGCTTTGGATCCATCTCACCCCCACCCTGTCACTGTGTCTCAGGTACTTACGGAAGCAGCCCTGTCTCCAGTAGTAGTTGGGCAGGCAGTCGTCACACTTGGGCCCCGTGGCACCTTCTTTGCATTCACAGTAGCCGGTCTCGTTGCAGCGGTCGTGCCTGGAGCCGATCTGGTTGCAATTACATTCTGCCCAAAGACAAGGCCATCAGTGCCTGCCCTACCTGGGGGTTTGTCCCTGTTAATGCCCTGAGGGAGATGCTGGGACTTCGGAAAAACCTGGCTACGTGCAATAGGAGGGCCCTTAGCGACCAAGGAACTGGGAGAGCAACCTCCCATGGTTGCATGAGAGGTCCCAAGAGTGCAAAGAGCCATGGGTGCAAGACCACCCCTCTTTGGAGCTGAGCATCTCCCGGTAGAGCAATGCATCTGAATCAAGTTGGAAAGATATTATTTGGGCTTTGTTCTCAGGGAAGAGACTCCTCAGCAGGCTGCAGAGCCCGTAACCACTGGGGGCATGCAGGTCGCCCATCTTTCCAGAGAGGGGCTGAACTGAAGCCCACCCCATAGACTGAGGTCCTGTAAGAGCCATCCCATGCCCCAGCGCCGCTGCCCGAGGCCCCCGGCGTGCTCACCTATGCACACATTCTCGTCATCCAGCTCTGCGGAGCTGTTGCGGTAGAAGCCCAGGCGGCAGTGCTGGCAGTGCTGGCCCCGCGTGTTGTGCTTGCAGCTCACGCAGGTCACCACGTTCAGGAAGTCGATGTAGCTGCAGCGGTTGGAGTGGCCGTAGCACTCGCAGTCTGCGGAGAGGAGGAGAGAGCTGGGGAGAAGGGCTGGGAGCATCCTTCCTCGCGCTGGGTGGAGGAGAGGAGCCACGACCACCGCTGACACGGGGCTGGGCAGGAGGAGTGCGCACAGTGGCTGCTGTTCCTCACTGCCATGGAGGGACTGGGCTCAGAGAGGGGGGTTCTGTCCCCTCGGGGTGAGGACAGGCAGGAACCAGCCCCCGGCTGTCCCAGGACATGATCTCTTTAAGGAAAGGCATAATGATGGCAGCAGGCAGTAGAAGGGAATTAGGTGTTAATTAAAGAGCTGCCTTGTTAGTGAACAGAGCTCAGCTTGGTGCCTGGGATTGGCTCTGGTGGAGCTGCAGGACCTGGGGGGAGCTGGGTTCGGGTGATGAGCCTCAGTGAAGGCTGTGCTCTGCCTTGCTGTGGCAAGGAGGGGACTGGTCCATGGGATGGGGTTGGCAGAGGGTGCAGCAACGCTGCCTCCAGTGATGGGAAGGGCCTGGAAAAGGCTGAAGTGGAGCTGAAGCTGCAGGTGTTCAGGTAAAACCTCACTGCCTCTCTGGCTTCTTCCCCTGTGTCCCTTTCCCAGCCCCTTGCTGTTGTACCTTCAGAACAATGCTGGGTGTGAAGTACGGTGACTCTCAGGCTAAGTGCTTAAAATGTCCAAGGAAGCGTGGCTTGTGTGGGGTCCCTCCAAAGGCAGTGGACAAGTGCATGAAGGTTTGAACCACGGCTGCCTGGTACAGCACAGGGATGCCTGCAAAGGCTGCAGGTGGGATGGGAGATGCCACCATCGCTTGTCCAAGCACTGTACCTGTCCCCAGGGCTGACCTCTCTCAGCTGTGGGCATGTTAGAAAACTACCAGCTAGGTTTAATTTGTAGCCAGAGGAATTTGATTATTTGCTGCTTGTGTTTGGTTTTTATTACCATGACTTGGGCTGGTGGTTGCCTTGTGGTGTTAGATTCAGGTGCTGGATCTTTCTGGGAGTTTAAAAGTATAACACAAGGAGAGGAGGTACCCTGTTTGCCTTGTGGCCCTGCTGTGGTCCTGGTCAGGAGGTGTCCCAGCCAGCATAGGCAGGGAATAATGTGAACAGAAACAGTGTGAGCCAGGTCTGAGCTCCCTCAGCCTTTGCAGCGGAGTCTCGGTGCTGGGGTTGTGTTCCAAGCTCTAACATTAAACATTCCATGGCAGAGGGATGGAGGGAGCGGTGTGGGTTGGCATGCACATGCAACTGGAGGAGGACACTTGTCTCAATGAAATGATGACCAGGGAAGATGGAGCAGGGCAGAGGTTTCCCCATGGTTCATAACTGCCTGAGGAGGAGCTGAGATTTGGTTGTAATCTCTTCTGTGAAACAACTTCTGCCTCTTTGACCAATATCTAAAGAATTTTAGCTCAGATACTTCTGGCTGCTGCAATTCCCAAGCATTGTTTCACCCTCGGGATGCACTCCTGCATACAGCTAACCACAACTTGGATATGCAAACCCTTCCCATCTTCTCCATATCTGATGCTGCTGGACCACATCAGCTGGGTGAAGACTGAGAGCCCCTTGGAGCACTACGCTCCCTCCTCTTACCTTTATATGTTTCAATAGGAGCCACTGGGCCAGAGTCTGGTTTGAGCCGGATGAGTTTTGAGCTCTTTGAGGATGCTTAAGGAAAATCAGAGACATGTTTTCTCTCGCTGCTTAGCACCGCTCCGCGTCCTACCCTACCGCGAGCAGCTCTGCTACGAGAACAGTGCTGACCCGAGCCAAGAACACTGCTCTGGCAGCACTGGCAGCTATGTCTGCACCAGGCAGCTGGGAGCTGCTAAATTTCTCCCTCTTTTCTCCCCTTCTCAAAGCTGGATGCATGCAAAACTCGATGCACAGTACTGTTGCGATGTGCAGAGCCAGGAGGAGCTACTCGTGCATCCCCCCTTCGTGCACGTTCGATGGTGAGAATTGGGTTATTCAGGATAAGGATCTACAAGTCTGAACAGCTAAAAAATAGTCTACCGTCCATAGCTGCTAAATTTCTCCCTCTTTTCTCCCCTTCTCAAAGCTGGATGCATGCAAAACTCGATGCACAGTACTGTTGCGATGTGCAGAGCCAGGAGGAGCTACTCGTGCATCCCCCCTTCGTGCACGTTCGATGGTGAGAATTGGGTTATTCAGGATAAGGATCTACAAGTCTGAACAGCTAAAAAATAGTCTACCGTCCATGGCATCGGTTTGATGGAGGTCACACCAACAAGCTGCTAGAAGGACAAACACTATGGAGGTGGTACCTGGCAAGGATTGCTAAAGGGTCCTGCAGAGCACACGCTGCTCACGTACCTGGCTTCTTCCCGTGCCTCTTGCCTGCAGAGTGTGCTGTGCGCCCTGCTTTGCTCTTCGGAGCTGCTACACCAGACAATAAAACATATCTGAGTGCTGTGGTGGGGTCAGGGCACTCAGGGTCAGCCCAGCATGGTTGGGCTGGGGATATTTCCTCTGGATAAGGGGCTACCTGAGCAGGATGGTGCTACCTCAGGGCTGTGCTGCCAGCCAGACCCCCTCCCACACTGAATGACTGGGGTACTGGGGGTAAAAGCCATCACCTCCACCTCAAGCTGATGGGGTCTGTGCTTTGGTAACCCCAGTAAAAGGCAAGGCTGAGCTGTGCTGAGGTCCCACAGGGATCCTGCCTTTCATGCCATTAGTGATGCTGCTGTGGCACTGGGGCCTCCTTGGATCCCTATGGCTTCCCCTGGTCTCATGGTGGGCTAGCACAGTGCCCAGACCCTCCTCCACCAATGTGGCATCTCTAGCCTTGGACAGGCATGGCCTTACCTTGCATGTTCTTGGGAGGGTCTGGTGGCTTCGGTCCACGTGCTGCTGTGTTTGGTGGGAGCTGAACATCTTACAGGGGCATCAGTTAGAGAGAACGTCAGATTTAATACACACCCCCCTCCTGTTTGCTTAGAAAGGTGGCAAAGCGACTCTGGAAGCTCTAGGCAGGTATCTAGGGTGGATTGGTGGAGCCGTATCTTGTTGTGGATGGGCTGGAGCATGAATTGGAGGCAAAGTCTCCTGGAAATTAGAGTCTTAAAGTGTGAAGAGAGACAGAAAAAGCATTCCTAAGGGGAGAGTGTGGGAGCTGCTGCATAGGCAAGCGTTAGCATGTGGTCGTTACATTGCCCTAGCATGCAGAGAAGCTACATCTGCAGACCACTGTCAAGGCTCAGAAACCCTCCTTTTTCAGTACAGACTGTCAGCATCACTTGGCATTGATGCCCGTGGCGTAGGCGAACACAGTTTGTCTCTCTGTGAGACCAGGGGCAGGCCCAGAATGACAACAATTCCAAAGAACCTCAATTTCAGCACTTTCTGCTTCCCAGTTGAGTGTTTCCAAGCACTGGGTTGTGTCCTGGACCAGGCTTCAGCAGTTGCTCTGTTCTGCACTGGAAGGGATGCTAGTATCTACAGCTGGAGCGAGCTACAGGCATCTCAGATGGGAAACAGGAGCTGAGCACCAACAGGCAACTGCCGAAGCATGTGTGCTGGTGGGAACGCTGAGGAGGAGAAGCTTCAGCCTGAACAGCCAGCGTGAAGTCTCCCAGGCTCCCACCAGGAGCAGCTCACCTTAGGCAGTCACGCAGGAGACCTGAAGCAAGGAAATACACAAGAAGGCATCTATGCTATGAACGACACAGGCTTATCTATTTACAAAATTACTCTGCTCTACAAACAGATTCCAGTCTCGGGAGATGACAGGATTTCCATGATCCTCTCCATTCACCCCAGCAGCGAGCTGTGAACAATCTCTTCTACCACTTACCATCCTCATCTTTCATGTATATGACTAAACCCCGAGGCTCAATCCAGCCTCACCAGAATCCCAGCTGCGTGTAGGGCACAGACAAAGACCTGAGCTTTCTCCCAGGTGAGAGGAGGAGAGAGAAGCATGGAAAATGGAGCACAGAACTAGAAA
Source organism: Nestor notabilis (assembly GCF_000696875.1). Taxonomy (NCBI): domain Eukaryota; kingdom Metazoa; phylum Chordata; class Aves; order Psittaciformes; family Psittacidae; genus Nestor; species Nestor notabilis. Next base: position 41,651 of record NW_009914145.1, read on the forward strand.
CTAAAGCGTTTGCTGAGCGCTGGGAGCTGGTACTCGCTGGCAGGACCCAGCTCAGCCACGTGTCTCCTACCTTCTGCTCCGGGGCCATCCTTGGCCAGGGGAGAGCCCACTTGCAGTGGGGCAGCCTCCGACAAGCTGGTGTAGTCTTGCAGGGATCAAAGGGAAAGCAGTGTTAGTGGGTGTGCTGGGGGGAGCTGGTAACCTGCCCTGATGCGTAGGGCAGGACTGCAGCGGTGTGATCATACAATAGTTAGGGTTGGAAATGACTTTAAGATCATCTAGTTCCAAATCCTCTGCCATGGGCAGGGATAAGCTGCCCAATCTCAGCCCAGCTGAACTCAGGGTGTTCTGCTCATATGTTTGCTTAAGGGCCTCAGCCATGGATCTGCATCCCTCCTGAGAAACATGGAACTGAGAAATAGCATGGGTGTCTTAGGGTGGAGGCACAAAGTCCTGGCTTCTAACCCGAACTTCCAGGGTCTCCTTCAGGCTCTGCTCATCCCTTAGAAATAGCACTTAAAGAATTTGCAGTTAAACCATCAAGAAATATATAGATCACTTGTTTGATTTCCCTGCAAACCCTCACCCCCACTGGCTCCATACCCTTCCACATCTCCTCAGTATTGGTAACAATCTTCAGGTTTGCTAGAAAACAAACCAAGGAATAAGATTTTAAAAGCCATGTTATTAATTTGAAGCTCCAGTTGGGTAACATAAGGAGGAGGAGGGAAAAAAACCCATCTCTTGATCCTTGCCAAGTTTCAAAGGACAAACCCGAGTAGGAGAGAAATGTGATTTCCCAGCCTCGTCAAGGGGATGATAAACAATGCAGAATAAAACAGAGCTTGTCATTAAAAAATCATTTTTTTTTCTAAGAGAAGGTGATAGACAGTGTCCTTTTCAGCTGGAAAGTGGAAACCAATTGATATTAATACGGTGTTAAAGAGAATATGAAAAAAGCCCTGTGCAAATTGGCAAGGGTTTAATTAGAGTCACAATAAAAAACAGCCCTGGAGGCATTTTGCTTTTTAGTCATTCACATACACCTCCACTCAATAGCATTTACAGAGCCAGGAAAATTATTAATGCTCATTATCCTGAGAACCTTTCCCTTGTAGCTCTGGGACATTAATGGACAGTTTTACATGTTGGGAGGGGGAGAGACATGTTTCAGCCCTGGACCCAGCTCATACAAATGGGAAACTCCAGGCAGCTCTTGTCTCAGGGGCTTGTATCAGCCCTGATGAAAATTAGTGGTCCTGGTGGATTTCTAGGGAAGTAGAATAAATTGAACCAAGAAATCATGGTTTGTAGCACAAACCACTGGGGCAAAAGCACTGGAATAGTGGGGAAGGACCCAGAAAAAGTCCTTTTCAAAGCATAAACACGGGAACGCCTTTCTACAGGACCTGCTCAAAGCCAGGCTTTGGCGCTCCCTTTCTGTCGGAGCTCTTAACCATCAAGTAGGGTGCAGGTTGGGTTTGTTTGTCTTGGAGGTGGAACAGCACTAACGAAACTGCTACAAACCAGAGGAGGGAAAATGGAAGCAGATAAAAAAAAAAAAAAGAGGGTTGGGTTTTTTTTTTTTGCCTTTTTTTTTTTTTTGCTTATTTTGAGCATGGGAGAAATGTAACAAATGGTGAGGAAGAATTTGACAGGCTTCAAGGAAGATTTCAAAATAACAGAATTGCAGAAGGCAAATGGGAATAACACTTAATGCATCCTCCTTAGGGTAACTCTGCAATTTCCCATCCTTCTACCCATTTTGGCAGCCTTGACTGCCTACAGACCACAGACCGTGCCCATAAGCTCATTCTCCTCTACCTCTTACCACATGCCAGGCAACCGGGCACAAAAGCATCCTACGAACATGACCACAGCTCCACCTTGACCACAGAAAACACCATGAGCAGCCAAAGGAAGCAGATGTCTAGCAGATCCATGTAACCCAGAGACAACCCAAATCTAATCTACTCCTCTAGCCTACGTGCTACATTGCTTTCTGCCTTGCCGCTGCCCACTAGTGTGCGGAGGCATGAAGGAGAAGGGAAAAACACATCAGTTTGGCTTTAAATACCTGTTTTTTTCTCTGTTTCTCTCACGGGCACAGAGGCAGCGGACTCAGAGGCTGGTCTGAGGATGCTTGCTTATGGTGGGAAGCAGAAATTCAGGGGGCAGAAAATAGTGTGTAAATTAGAGGGTGAAACAGTGCAGGGATGGGGCAGGGCTCTAAAAGGACTTTTAAAACTGTCAGGCTGAGCTGTCTTTAAAGCAAGGAGGGATTCATGTAATGCTCTAAAATTCATAAGGCAGATAACAATAGAATATCTCTTATATGGGCCCTGACCCAACTTGGGGTTATTGCATCTCCTTACCAAGAGCCCGAAGGGTCATCTCTTTAACAAGGTGTTTCCCTTGAGGTCCAGGCAAGTTAGGTTCACAGCCTCTTGGGGAAGTCATGTATTTAAAGAAGTACTTTATATTTCGCATGGGGAGGGACATCTCTGGTCAAAAGCAGATCAGAATTAGGCTGTGCCTTGATTCCCTGTTGCTGGTCAAAGACATACAATGGATTAAGGCGCTCAGAGCTCAGGCCTGGCAATAATCAAGCCAGAGATCTGGCGGCTGGCTGTGATTTACTTATTCTTTTTGTCCCTTGCCATAATGAAAGCATTAGGAACATGTTTTCTCTGCTCAGGAAGCAGGTTTTGGAGAAGGAATAAACCCCAAGGTGCATCGCATCTCCCTTGGAGAAATATGGCAGGAGAGGCTATCCCCCATCACCCCAACCCCACACAGACACTATCCTGCCCACCCCCCGATGTATGACACTAGTGAGACAGAGCACTGCAAGTCATACACAAGATAGACTCTAAACACACCCCCTCACGTACAAAGCACTTGCAAAAGAAGTAGACCTAAAAACGTTGCTGCAGGTGAGCATGGATAAAAATCAATGACCCCAAATACATGGTGCAGACATAGATGTAATCCCCTGTTATTGCTGGGGCCATAAGATGATGTGAGCTCATGGCAGGGCCGATGGATGAACCTTATTCTGCACAGGGCCAATGAGGAGCACTTCTTAACAGGCCAGAGACTTGCACTCTTTCACCCAGGGTCCCTCAGTCTCCAAGGAAGTTGGAGCTAAACTCTGTGCTTCCTGACTAACTACTCAAGCAGGGTACTTCCACGAATATATCTATATTTGCATAAACATGCAATCAAGTTTCCTCATCCCTTTGACTGGCTTCTGGCAGCTCCCCCAGACAGACTGTTACTAACATACTGTGGGTGTAAAACGTCCTCCTGGGAAATATCAGGCCCAGAAAGCGTGGCGAGGGGAGGAATGCGTGTCTAATTCCCCCATGAGAAGCTTAAAAAAGTGTCCTGCTGTTAAGTCCTCTCTGCTCATTTCCAAACAGCAAAGTGAAAACGCCGTCTCCTTGTTCAGGGGTGGAGGTAAGGAGGAACCCCCAGAAAAAGAACAGAAGTTTTCCTCCATGGGGTGGGTTTGGGAGTTAGGAAAGGGTGTTTCTGGTGCCTGCGTGAGCTCCAGCACTGCATTCTCCATGGCTGCTTCTGGCATTAACAGTGGGAATGTTAAGCACGCTGCTCTGCCCTACGAGGCATGTGGAGGTTTGGATAGAGCAGGATGGGGTATGATTCCTCTCTCCTTCCAGCCAGGCAAGACTGGGTACATGGTTCAATTTTCCGGTGGGACAGTAAAGCCTCCATTGCCTTCGTGCCCTGCCAGTGATGGAGCTGTAAGAGAGCATCTCTTGCAGCCGTGCCAGCCCTGTGCAGAACGACGGTGCCAAGTGGCTCGAGGAGGGATGGGTTTTGAAAACCTTTCTTTTTAGAAAAAAAAACAAAATTGAGAAAAAAAGCGAAAAGTGTTGCTTCCCCCGCATCCAGTCCTGGCTTCACTTCTTGCTGCCTTGATGATAGCAGAGTGACAGCAGAGTGAGATAACCCAGTGAGGGGGGGGATATCAACCCATGCTGTGGTTGTCTGTTGGCTTTGAGGTGGACCCGTTGTGGCTGCCTCCCTGCTTATAGGGACCAAAATGCTTCTAGCTCATGTTACACGTGTCAAAGTGCTCTTGGACTGAATAGAGAGAACAGCAAATCTGCCCAGAGCCTGGGGAATGTGAACTTAATCAGGGTGATTTTTATCCATGTCCATTTATCATCCTACAGAGCAGATAGCCAGGGCCACCGACACCGGGATGGGAAGCAGCTAAAAAGAGGAGCCCAGTAGTGAAGTCCCGGCCCTTGGAGTGGGGCAGGGAGCATGGCACCAACCTGGCTGGGTGGTGGTGGCAGGTAGGGTGGTGGTGGTGGTAGCTGCGGTGGTGGTGGTGGTGGTGGTGGTTGAGGTTGTGGTAGTGGTGGGCGCTGTGGTGGTGGTGGTGGTTTTTGCAGTGGTGGTTTTGGTGGTGGTAACCCGCTGTGGTCGCTCATATGCTAACAAGCAAAGAGAAGAGGTGGAGGCACTTACTGGGGGGGATGGGGGTTTCCTTGCCAGCCCATGAGGCTGCTGCTGCTGCACTGGTGACCGATATCCCAGCGCGATTACAACTAGGGCACTGGGGGGATTAAGGCTCGATGATGCTGGAAGCAGGAGCATGTGTGTGTGTGTGTGCAGGAGGCTGTGGCTATATCAGCATCAGCTTACTCTGCCAGTGCAGATATTGGCTTAAATACTTATAGCTCTATCATAAACTAATTGCCAATTAAGCTGAAAAGGGGAAATGAAGCACACCAGGGCAGAGATGGGGTGATGACACTGGGGGGATTAAGGCTCGATGATGCTGGAAGCAGGAGCATGTGTGTGTGTGTGTGCAGGAGGCTGTGGCTATATCAGCATCAGCTTACTCTGCCAGTGCAGATATTGGCTTAAATACTTATAGCTCTATCATAAACTAATTGCCAATTAAGCTGAAAAGGGGAAATGAAGCACACCAGGGCAGAGATGGGGTGATGAGCACTGGGGGGAGCAGAGGAGCCCCCAGCCCACCCTGCCAGGAGCTGTGCTTCTGCTGCCTGATGTCTATGGTCATGCAGCCCTGCCTACCCTGGCTCCTCGAACAGCACCATCCCCTTCTGCCACCCAAATTACCCAGCTCCATCAAAACCAACCTGTACCATTGGCACCATATTAATTTCCACTGGCAAATTAATTAATGATTTAACATCACCAGCCCCTGTGGAGTTGAGCAGGAGTGGTCCCAGGTGCAGTGCCCGCACCACCGCGCTCAACACAACAGCCCCAACTAAAATAACACTGGAACACAAATTCCTACTTAACTTACACCTGCTGCCCTCCTGTCCTTGCTTGTCCCACTGCTTCATGCAGATTATCATGCTTAATTTCATAATAGCCCTGAGCTAGTTTAAATACTTAATTTAGGTCACTTCTAGTCTCCTATGCAGGCTAAATAATCTCTCCTTAACTGGCCTTGGACACAAATCCCTCCTGTCCACCCCCTGCGCATCACTCCCAGCATCTCCCCAGCTTTTTCCTAGCAGGAAATTTTGATGGGAAATGTTTTCCAATGACATAAAGGTAGCACCGAGGATGCCAAGCTCTGTTAAGGGGGGAAAAATGAGTTATCAATATGGTTTTGACCAGAAAAGCAAAGAATGTTTTTGACTGTCAAAACATTTAGGGTTTGTTTTAATCCTAAATTACTTAAGGGAGACTTTTCATTTTTATTTGAAATTTTTAACCCTTTAACTGCTTAAAATCTAAATATGATTCATTTACCCAGAAAACCCGTCCTCCACTTTTCAATTAGGTGCATTTTCCTTAACTGCATTTGCGTGTCTCTGAAACTGTTTCTCCTTCCATTCTTTCTGCTTGCTTGCAGACCAAAGAAGTCGTTATTCATTCAGCTCTCTGATTTGTTTCTTCTGGAGGGTAATTCTGAGCCACAAAACATAAACCCAGGCTTCTGCTTACCCCAAACTCAAGGCTCTTTGATATCAACAACCTCCAGCCTTGTTAAATAAGGAGTCCTATCATACCATCAATCTTTCAGTAAGATCCCAGCTGAGTTCTACCATCTTTGCTGCCGACACTTCATAGATGTATGTTTATATACACGCACATGTACATATGGATGTACACGCTCTAGGTATGACAGCCCAGGGTAACCCAGGCTGGATTCTATGCCAAATAATTCAAACCCAGCTCCTTCTCAGAGCAGAATTCTGCAATACTGGCAGGGGGGGAAAGTTCACAGCGAGCACTGATGGGTTTGAAGAGTCTTTTTTATTCCCTTTCTGGCTGCCATACTAACGAACCTCATGGGGGGAAACCGTGCCAGAGGAAGAGGCAAAATGAGGCTTCTGAAGTCAAAGGAAGAAAATGTAAGACTCTTTGACAGGACAGAGAATGAAGCACAATTAGGGAGGAATTATTGCCTGGAAAATGAAAATGGACAGAAAATAACCATTTTTTTTTCCTAGTGACATCCGCAAGGCCCATGCACCGAGGTGTTAAACAGCAGCATTTCAGCTATGTTTGTACTTACTGCCAAAGGCTGAGCCTGCAGCTGCACCTGGAAAACACAAGAAGAAGCCTAGTTACTGGAAGCAGGTCACCATTGGCTCTGATACCAGCAGAAGCTCACACAGAGACACGACGTGGGACCGAACTTCAATGAATTAGTGGGGGTCTTGCTCACAGGCATACCTATTTGCTGCAGCAACTTAAAAGCTGCTTTTGTCAGACCACAGAGGTGACCAGACAGTGCTGTCTGGGGTCTTGGCATCTCGCCTGGGGAAGAAAAACCAGCATGGACCTGGATGACAGGTTTTTCTGTTAACCATTTCCTTGACGTACCATTAAAGGTCAAACACATCTTCTGAGGTTTACTGGGCTAAGTACAAGCTATAGGGGCTGAACCAGGTGCTGGTTCAGTCCTTGGTGAGCGAGAAGGGCTGAACACTGCAGCACTCACTCAACAGGATGCTGCAAAGCCACTGGCTTCAAACTGACCAGTTGAAGGGCACCCAAGAACCAGCTTCTGGCTTTCAGCACCCAGGAAACTGATGTCCGTGTTCTTCCCTGCTGTAACAAGTGGAAGGATCATGGGAAGTCCCAGCTTTGCATGAACATAAAGCGCAGGACTGGTGATGGAAGGGGTAAGACCACCAAGAGGGGAGGGCTTCAGAGAACTGCCTCTGTTGCAGAGGAAGAGGATGTGGGGGGGATGAAGCAATGAGTTGGGAGGGTGGGAGAAGACTGAGTGACAGATGGGAAGAGAGATGAATGGGAGAAGAAAGAGCAGAGGAGAAAGAGAAATAGGAAGAGACACAAGGAACGGAGGGGAGG
>NW_009914145.1:49025-79844 GCF_000696875.1 Nestor notabilis
AGAACAGCATGTCTGTGCCTGTCAACACCAGAAACTCTCCCAGGCTCCTTTGAAGCAATGCAGCCGCTTGGTGGGAGCTGACAAGCTCGCTCCTTTTCAAAGAACCTGCTCATCTACCAGCCCTGGCACACACAAAACATTCCCGTCACAGCCTTCGGAGCTTGAGTTTCAGCTTTGATCATCTTATAGCACATAAATCTTTCAAAAAATGTGGGGGGGAGGGAGGGAAAAGATTCTCTTTGGTGATGCTCAAAGCTGCTGCTTGAAAGGCTGGAGTGGCTACTGTGGCTCCGTGACATTTGAACGAGCCTGCTAACGTGGACTGGACAGAAACCCAGGAGAAACTGGCCCATCTGTGATGTTTCCTGCCCCAATTCCCCTGCTCGAATGATGGTGGATACGCAGCCTTCATCTCATCTGCATGCCTTTGCTTCTGTCAGTGCCTTGCTCCAGCAGGCAATTGGATGAGACTGGAGCTGCGCAGAGGGACCGCAGCTTGCGGAGCTTGCCTGAAATACCAACATAGAACAGGATCCAGAAAGCAACCTGCCCTCCCGCAGCTGAGCAGTGCCAGCGCTCAGCCCATGGACTACTTGACAGCCAGTGCTTTGCTGTGGCTAAATGATGTCCTCTTCAAAGGGCGGTAATTTGCACTGCCACAAAGCCATGGACCTTTATCTTGGCTCAAGGCCATCCTTCCTATTCTTGACCATCATTTGAACTCATCACTCATCTACAAATCACCTCTGCACTCACCCAGATCCTCTGTCCTTTCTCTGCGTACCAAGACACAGGTAAATACCCACTTCCCTTTTGAAAGCTTAGCATCCTGCACTGTTTTGAGGTGGAGAAGGACAAGATGAGAATCCGCTCCCATCTGTGGATGTTGTGCAGCCCAAGACGGGAGTGCAGCCAGGGCTGGCTCACTGCAGGTTACTTACATGCGTTGGGGGACCCGTTGGGGAGAGGCAGGTAGGATCCTGCTCGCCAAGACCTGGAGCGAAAGTTCTTCTTGCACTTGCCGCAGTCCTGCCCTGTGGTGTTGTGCTCGCACTCGCACTGAAGGCTGCCCTCTTTGAAGGTGCACAGGTTAGCATGGAGGTTGCATTTACATCTGGAAGAAGAAGGCAGGAGAAGAGCTGTCAGGTATTACTGCCACTCCTCTTTGGCCCTGGTGTGCGTGAACATGTAGTGGTGAAGTTGGGCTGGTTACCCCTTCCCTGTTCCTCCTGCGGGACTGTTCCTCCTTTCTCACTGAGCTCGCTGTTTTCCCCAGGTATCTGGTTCTGGGGTTCCAATGTCCACTTCCTCACCCAAAATGGATCTACAGCCTCATTCCAAGATGAGAGATTCTTTACTCCCACCATCTGACTGCACAGACCATTTAATGGTAAGTCAATGCCTCCAGAAGAAACTCCAGGAAGGAGTCACACATATCTCAGGCTGTCACAGAAATCTGGGTGATGAGCTCAGATGAAGGCTTTTACTTGGAGGCAGAGAGGGCAGCCTCAGGCTTTAGATGGAGGAGCATGGCTAACACTGGTGGTACTTGGCCCCTTGGCCCCCATGCAGTGTGCTAAAGTCAAGAGTGTTTTCTCCCATGATGTGAAGCTGCACAATGCAAACCCTTCTCCCTACGTGCAGCACAGCCCCAGCCTGCTGTGACCAAAATAACACAGAGAACAAGCCACCATCAGAATCTGCCTTTTAGTCCCCGCCTCATCACAGAAGGCAACAACGAAAACCACTGTTCAGCAATTTGCAAACATTAACAAACTTTTAATGAGCTGTAGTGCAGTACGCAGGGAATAATTATCTCTGTGCACAATCACTTCTGTTGCTCAGACTCCGGAGGTGACTTGCGCAGAGCACAGAGGCTGAGCCCATAACTCACACGCGGCTCTGGTGACTCCTGGGCCTGAGCCCAGGCTATCAGACAGAGACTTTGGGGACCAAAGGCTCTGGATCCTTAGCACAGCCCAATGGTTTTTTACTGCTTCATGCAGTAATTTACACTCTCAGAAGCAGAACCATCCTGCCTTATGTGAACGGGTAGAGAAGTCTGTCTGGGCAGCGCTTCGTTTTAGAGGGCTAATTGCACAAGAGATGCAGTGCTGAGGGGAACGAGCTGCTTGCAGAGAAGACAGAGGAAATATGGCCTGCTGCTTCTCGTGCTCAGTGTGCACTGGGATAAGCAACCTGGATTAAGCTGGGAGCTGTAAACTGGGTCTCTCCCGGACCCTTGGAGTCCCCAGAGATGATCCCCAGCTGCCTGCCCGACCCTCTGAGGCTGCCTTTGCTGGTCCTCACTCATGGCTGGATGAGTGACCTCATGTATGATTTGTTTTACCTCCCCCACCCCTCCCTGTCCTCAATTCTAGCAAACCCCGCTCAGAGGCTAAGTGTAAGCTGGATGAACAGTGTCTCTCCCTGTCTTACAGCCCTGCCCTGTCTCTGATCAAGCAGAGGAGCTGCAGTCTCTCAAAGGGAGGGAGGAAGGAAGGAAAATGTGGTCCGTAGACCAGAGGCAGGCACACTCAGCATGCTCCACTTGAACCTGTGTGTTAGCAAGAGCTGGAGATGCCACGTCATGTCTGAAAACACTAACAGCCTCCGAGCTTCAGTGCTCTGGGAACGAGCCATGGATCTGAGCATCCAGGGCAAGGAAGCAGCTTTGGCTGGTACCTACACAGGAGGGATGCTGTGTTTCACCATGTCCCCTCTGCCTCTGATAAGGAAGGATTTCGGCTGAGCCATCCCAGCCCTTTGTCAGAGGCGATGCCCAGCCCTGGGATGCTGCGGAGCCAGACTCTGAATTATTCAGCATCCACACAGCACGGCCTCCTTCTCTCACTTCAGAACAGTCAGACGAGAGGGAAGCAGGCAAGATAGCAGGTTAAAGCAGGTCAATGCTTCACCACTGCCACTGTGGGCCCAGCCTGAATCAGAGCAACAGCTTCTGGGAGCTGCAGCTCTTCTCCCTCCTACCTTTGGTGGGAGTGTAGGGATGATGGAGCACTGCTCTTCCTGGAGAAGCTGCTCACTTCCTAACTGGGGTAAACAAGTACAGTCAAAGAGAAAGCAGAGGCAGCTGGTCACCCTGCCTGCCTGTGCCCAGGTCACCTCCATGTCTCTCTGCTCAGCCCTTCGCCAATGTGCAGAAGTTTTGTTATCCAAAGGATCAATTTTACCAAGGAATTGCTTTCTGAATTTGACCTTTGAGGATCATCAATCTAAGCAGAGAACTGTAACCCCAGCAAGCTGACCCCACAACACAGCACTTTCCAGCCCAATCAATCAGGCTGCATTATTTAATGGCCAACAGCCGAGTGCCTTCAGCCAGCCCTGATTGCCAACCCCATTTTGGGCAAAGGTTTCTGCATCCAGGTCTCCCTGCTGCTGGAGCTCGGTGGCTCAGTTTCAACCCCTCCTTCCGGCTTCTCTGCCTCCTCCTCTGGGTCTGCAGCCCAAGGACATGTGCTCGCTGATGGCCTCTTTCCCCAGCCAAGACCCAGCTGGTGGAGAATAGAGTAAATGGCATTAGCCTGGTCCCCTGGGAAGGAGCCGCTAGTTGTGCTTGCCTCCACTCATCTTCTTCGGGCGGCCAGCCATCGCAGGGAAGAGAAGATGAGGGAAAAGGTTAGGAGCTACTTAGTAATGAGGCTTAAATAGCAGCAGTGGGGCAGACACCTGCGCTGTGTCCTACAGAAGGCAGCTATGGCCCCGCTCCAGCCCCGGGGCTGCTCCAGCAAAGTGCTGGTTGCAATATGGTCTCTTTGGCTCCGGAGAGATGCGAGGAGCCGGGAGCGTTTCTCTTCTCTGGCTCGTGGGACAAGGCTAGTGGTGACAGTGCTGTTCTCGGTGAGCATTCAGAGTCCGTGCAGGATGCAGCCATGGTGGGGCACGGCTTAGAGAGGAGCATCCCCAGCACACATGCAGCAGGAGCTACAGCACCCACAGGCACCCTCCATGGCGCAGGGACACCCAAGTCCTGCGCCGGGCTGTCGGTAGATCACACAACTGCATTGTGCATTAAACAGAAGCTGTCTCACACCATTCCCAGCAGAAGTGGCTGGAGCAACGTGTGGCCCAAGACGTTACAGTTTGCTTGATGGGGTATTTGTGAGTTTGTTTTAGTGCAGGTTGTTGAGCTGCTGCTTTCCTTCACAGTGGTGCAGTGTGGTCTGATGCTGCCAATGCCTCCACCAGGGAACATCACAAAACTTGGAGCGCCAAGGAAAGTTTACAGGAAAGTGTCCTTCTCTTTTTTCTGTTTTCCTCTTTCTTCTTTCACAGCCATGAAGAGCAGTTTGTCAACCCTGCATTTCTCCAGGTCAGCATCCTGGAGGTCACAGCAGCGAGTGGTTGGAGAGGCGTCTGATGCCAAGCCCATGTGTGAGGTAGGAGATGCCCATGCGCAGGCTTAGGAAAGGGGTGCAGGTGGGGTGAGTTGCTGCAAACCTGCAGAAGCCATGCTGGGAGTGGGAAATCAGCCCCTGTCCTTGAGCTTTCCTTAATAATGACTTTGAAATAATCTTTCAAAGCCACCGCAGCGCTTTGCTTTCCTTCCAAGGATTCTTACGTGGTTTACAACTAATTTTCTGTCCATAAGCCCATCTGCAGAGCATGGAACTAAGGCAGAGAAAGGCAAATGGCATCTCTTTATCCCTTGCCCTTCCTGCAGGGCTCAGCCAGCCTTGGAGCACCTCCCTTCCAGCCTCCTTCCAGCCCAGTGTGCGCACTCATCTCCATGATGTGCTTGCTACGAGGATGCTACTGCATGGCCAGGGATGCTGTGGAGACCTGGTCCCCAGGCCACCAGGCTCCTGCTTCCCTCCCACCACTGTCTTGGCTTTCCCCCCTGCTCCCTTTCTGCTCACCTGAGCTGGTGCTGGGGAGAGGCAGCGCACAGCAGAGAGCTGCTAATGACTGCCATCCAAAAGAAGGCTTATGATAGCTTTCCCCTGAATTGTTTGCTCTCACTGTAATTGATGAGCCTTTAATGAGTCTCATGGGACAATGTGTTTGAAGGGAGCTCTTTCCTCTCCGTCCCCAAGGAAAACGATGTTTCAACTGATCTCAGCTCTCGGGGAAACATGAATAACTCTTCTCCATCTCTCTACTGTCATCCACAGCATCGCTTGCAGCACGTTCCAGCAGCTGCCTGGCCATGACTTACCTGCTTTCTACATGCTCCTTTGAAACTGTTTTGGCAGCTCAGCAAAACCAGGGAGCAAATCTTTTGGGCAAAGCATAACGGGTGCTGAGTTTGGATTGTTTCTGGCCCATCTGTGCGTGCAGAAGCAGGTAAAAATAGCTTCTAATGGCTGGGCCATGGAAGCAACACTGTCCCTTTGTGGAGAGCAGTTATATTAGGATTTGCCTTACTGGGAGATCGCTGGGCAGAGGTTTGCTACTGCCAGTGACTGGAGCAGGGATGAAGAAGCTGATGGCAGCTCATTCATCCCAGGAGCAGGGCTGGGAGTGTAACTGAGCCTGTGGTCCAGGGGCTGAAGAGGAAGGAAAAGTCATTTTAACGCACTGTTTCTTTCCACTTGAACCAAGGAGAGAGGCTTCTGGGTTTCACTGCCTTTTGTAGAGCCAAAAAGCTGAATAAACCCCCTGGGTTAGGTCAGAGGGAGATGTTGTGAGTGTTTGTCTTCCTTGTGGGTTTTCACTTTTGGTTGTGTGGTAGGGAGAGATGAGTCCTCCCGGCGGGGAGAACCACCCTTGCTGCCCTTCGAAATGATTTGAGGTTTGGATTACAAAGAGGAGACAATTTAAAAGATGCCAAAGTGGAGAGCAGGCTGGCTGGCTGTTCCCATTCGACAGGCTATTTATTTTGAATAAGTTGACACTCACCAGCTGTCAAGATCCTGCTGACTGGTGGAACGTTATTTACATTCAAAGCTGTCCTAAAAAGCAAACACAAAACCAAACTTCCCCATTAGGGGGTCAGGCAACAGAAGGGAGGAAGGGTGAAGAGGACATCACACGGATACATGAACATAAATATTTGCAGAGTAATGTGTATAAATGCTCTTGGTCTTTCTCCTGGAATGCAATAATGCCTGCAATTGAGTTCATTGGCCAAATTGAATTTGGGCTGCTGTAGAAGTCTCTTTATATTAAGTGCTTTAACATACATCACCTTCTCAGTCTATCGATGAAATTCTACTATCTCCTCAGGGCCGGACGCAACTTGTCAACAAAATCGGAGGGGAAATAAAAACCTTCACAAACCAAAGCCAGGAACAGGTAATAGGACCTTGGGCATCCATCTGTGGCTATTGACAAAGTATCAGGAGTGTCTGGGGAGGGAGGAGCTCTCTGGTTTTCTCCCTCCCCCTCTGCAAGTTTCCCCTCCATCCTACTGCAGTGGGAGTAAAAACCTTTAAGAGACTCAAGGAAAGCCAAGCAAACAGTTGCTGCGCATTAACTTAATTTAACTATATGACCAAGAGCAAGATTTTGCTTGAACTCAAGCTAATTCCAACCTGGAGGAATGCCAGGGAAATTCAGCTCTCCAGCTCTCGGGGGCTGCCCAGCACGGAGGCGAGGACAGGCCGAGGAACACGGTGCAATGTTGGTGCAGACTTGGCTGTCCTTGACACGAGGATGCTGTTATCTCCTGGGACCCAAAGTCTGGCAGCCAGGAGCTGCAGGGGAAGAAGTGGGAACAGGCACAGGCAGTGCTTGCCCTGCTTTTTGTGGTGTTTCCAAGGCTGCTGAGCACAGGCAGAAGCTGGCTATGGGCTGCAGGGGTGCTGGCTAGTTCTTGGGGGATGTTCGGGTGAGCCCATGGCTATTTTGGGGGTGATGCTCCAGCACTGGGGCTGGGTAAACCAGTTCTCAGCTGGGAGGCCCACAGTCTGACAGATAATTTATCCCAAACCTCTTCTACAAAGCAGCAGTAGCGCAGCTGGCCAGTCCCATCCTGATCCCAATGGAAAGATGCTCAGTACGGCACCGGTCATTACACAAAACCTAAGACCCCCACCAAGAGACTGTTCCTCCAACCAAACCTGCTTCTTTCCTCCCTTTTAGAGACAGCTTTGTTGGAGAAGTCAAGATCAGCTGGAGGCTCTCCAACAACTTCATCAAAAGAGCCAAAAGGAGGAATGTCCAAGCGGGGCACAACAGCCTGGGGGCAGCTGGTACACGCTTTGCACTGGCACCCCTGGTTCGGGCTGAGCCACAGACATTAGGGAAGTGCATTGAGCTGTCATCATTGTGCTGGCCTGGGGGGCAGAAGCAGGAGGCAGCCACCAGGGTGGGCAGGAATTGCTTTGTCTTTAACAGCAATACAGGATCAAGCATCACCACATCTCAGGGCTCACCAAGAATGCAGAAAAATGTATCCCTTGCATGTGGGTACCACTGACACCTAACCAGCTTGATTCATCGGAGAATGAATTTGGGGGATGGCCTTGATCCTTGATGGCTAGGTGCCTGATCCTGCTGGATCCAGGATAACTGGCTGGGCAAATGCATTCTCCACTCTAAGTCATGTGGAGAGCAAAGCCTCCTGGGCAGCATCTGCACATGGCACTGAGAACTGCACAAGGGAAAGGCAGGGACCAAAGCAGGGGAGCAGAGAGGGCCATTCCCTTCGGTTCTTCTGTGTAGGCAAGAGAGAAGCCAAGGAAACCCTCAGAAAAGACAACTGGAGAAGAGAGCAAAGGAAGTGCTGTTACAAAACTGGAAACCTCATCTTTCTGTTGGTGTCTGTTTGGCCCAAGCAAAGCCTAAGATAAAACACTGCTACATGGGGCTGCTCCTCCTGCCTTCCTCTGGGGACTGCCCATCACTGGCAGGATGGACAGACAGCCAGGCAGCGTACACTGGGGCAGGGGAGGACAAGGAGAAAAATCTGAATAATCAGCCTAAAATTGATTCATTTCTGCTCAATGTGATATCTCCTAACTGGATCCACATGTCCTGGCCATGGCACATTAACTTCAATTATGGCTTATTAATGTCTCCATGATGGAGTGTGCCCCGGTGAGCACTGTGGTGACTGACGTTATGAAGGGGAAAGAATTACTCCAAAGAGAGACGGTGTGTAATGGAAAGAGAAGTGGCAGCTTTCACTGCACCGGCAGCCGGGAAAAGCTCATTCACCCATTCCTGAGATGGTGATGAACTCATTGCTGCACCGAGGAGAAAACTAAGCAGTGAATAGAGATCTGTGGGGAAAAGTCTTTCCGCTTCCCTTCCCCACACTGCCTGGCACACACCCGAGCACACAGGCCAAGGGCTTGCTCGTGTCTATTCCTGTCTTGACTCCTCTGCATCTCCAGTTACTCTGCAGATCAATAGGGACAGGATGGCAGAAGAGGCAAAATAAAAGAAACAAAAGAAATAGATACCAAGAAGAAAGAGAGTAAAAATAAACTGTCAGCCACGAACAGAGAAATGGACCTGGGTGAGGTTGTGGGACGAGGAGATGCAGATGGAGTGGGCAGAGGAGGCCCTGAACTACCGGCCCATTGCACCAACACCCAGGAAGGGAGCAGCGACTCTCAGGATTCACCAGATCCTCTGGAGATCCTGGCAAACTCTTGACCACCCCAGTCCATCTGTCCTACAGGAGAGAAGGCAGCAAACTCCTTCCCCTTCTCCATATGTCCTTTGCTTTGCCTCTTTCTGCTTTTACCCAGAGCTCTGGGACATTGTGGTTTTCCTTGGTGGGAAACAGAGGGGTGAAGCATGGGGTGTGCCTGGATGGGGGCCCAGGAGCACATGGACTGAGGGGATCAGAGAAACCTCCCATTTTATCTAGGCTCTTTCCTCCTGCTCCTCCAACATAATCATTCCCACATCCTGGAAGAGGCATCATGCATCCATCCCCTCCCCTGCCTCCCCCCTTCCCTGCACAGTGCTCCTGTCAGGCTCACATTGATTTCTCCTCTCTCCCTCTCAACAGCCTACCCCTTGTTGAGCCATACACAAGATTTAATTTGGTTTTAGTCCCTGCACTATAACTGGTTTTGTTTGCAGCTGGAATTAGATTGCTTTCCAGTGCAAAACCCTGCTTGCTGGGACTGGAATAATCACAGGAGCAGAGTTGATTCACACGAAGCTTCTCCACCTTATACAGCACTTAGCTCCTCAGCCAAACATCCTTCCCTGCCCTGTGCCCATCAGAGCTGGAAGAGTCAGCGCAGGACAGGCATTGACTTCTTCCTCATCCAGGATGAGCATCTCCCTCTTCTGGGGACTGCCCCAGCAAGTGGGGACAGAAGCGAGAGCTGGAGCAGTTCAAAGCTGGGTATTGCTGTAGCTCAGGACTTTGGGCTGGAAAAAGCAGATTTCAGAGTTTTCTTTGTCCCTGGCCAAGGAAAAGCCCTCTCCTCCCAAAGGCCCTGCTGCATCGGAGGAGTCGCTGTCAGGAGCCAAGAGGGAGGTGAGCAGGAGCTGCTGCTCTGCAGCAGCCATGGGCAGCCGTCCATGCAGGCAGCCGTCCACATAGGCAGTGTGCCAGCGCCAGGGCCGAGGCCACCAGGAATTAGCCAACAAACCCCAACCCATCTCATTCTGGCCCCAGCAAAAAAGCAGTGTTGCAGCTTCCACCCAGTGTTCACAGCCCGACCCTCCCTCACCAGGCAGGCAAAAAGGCGAAGGGCTCTGAGGACACCAGGAGTGTTTTAACATGTACCTTAAAGCATCAAGTACCCTGTAGCTGCTGCAAATGCAGTAGAAGTCCTTGGTTATCTGCACAGTTATCGCCATGCTTGGAAGCCAAAGGTCATTTGCCCTGACATCAAACATTTAATCCTAATTTACCACTTTCTGAGCTGAAAACTCCATGTCCCTGATAGGCAATCTAACCAGCCTGGATAAATGAGTACAGCTTCCTGCCAGCCACCCCTCTCAGTGCGGGCTTTGACTGGGAATCGATCCCTGTGGCATTACCACTTGCTGTCAGTAACATCAAGCATCCCTGTGGGCAGCTTGGGGAATGGGGCCGTGGCAGATGGAGCAGGCACAGGTCTGGCCGTTGTCAGGGTGGAGGGGAAGGCAACACACTTATTTCCCCCACCTTTGCCTGCTTTCCCTCCTTTCCACCCTCTTTACTTTGCTATTTTGCCCTATCCCGAGCTGTTTGAGGACTGTGGGTATTTAGTACCCCTGGCAACGCTTATGGGCAGGGGTAAAATATCCCTCTGCACGTATTTAATCAGAAGCATATTGCACCGACCCTTGGGCGCTTGCAGATTCATGCAGAGGTGCTCTCCCACTCCCTGCCCATGTGCCTGAGCTCCCCACTGCTCCTCCCCGAGCAATCCCAATGGCAGGCATCCCACCATGCTGCCAGCCCAGCCCAGAGCCACGGCTGCTTATCCCATAGGATGTTCAGACGACAACTAACCCCTCTGCTGCCCTCACTGCTGCCTCCTGCCTGCCCCTGTGGGAGGAAAGGGCTCTCCCATCACTCGCTTCCTTCCCCTTGGAGCCTGTTCAAAGCCAGCCTCGATGGCACCTGCAAAACAGGGTTTTTTTGCTTGCAAGCCTCAGAAGGGAATGTTTGGAACTGATACAAACGGCTCCTCTGTCGCTGTGGTGATTCTCGTTAGCAAGGGGTGGGTGATGGAGAGATTTCTTCCCCTCTTGCCTGTAAGTCTCACACAAGCTGAATCCACAAGCT
Source organism: Nestor notabilis (assembly GCF_000696875.1). Classification (NCBI taxonomy): domain Eukaryota; kingdom Metazoa; phylum Chordata; class Aves; order Psittaciformes; family Psittacidae; genus Nestor; species Nestor notabilis. The sequence goes on from NW_009914145.1 coordinate 59,677, forward strand.
GGATGGGAAATTAGCCATCTCGGCATTTTTCCACCTTACTTTGCTTTTTCAGTTGATGTCATAACATAACATATGGCACCATACAGAGGAGTGAAAAACAAAAGCCAGGAGAAACAAACCCCCTCCTGCCTTCCCCTGCCCCAGACATGCTGGGATGTGCTACAGAAAGAGGGGGTGATTTGGGCTGCTCTAGGGGTGTAGGAATGGCTCAGGGTAACCCATCCTGCTTGTACTGGCTGTGAGCTGGGTTTCAGTGGGATAAGCCTCATTCCTCAGTCTCCCAGATCCACTAGCATCACCCCTGGGATTCTTGGGCAGAGGCTGGCCATGTTTGCAGAGCTGGGGATAGGGTATCAGAGGGAACTCAGACCCCATCTGTCCATCCATCCATCTATCCAACCATCCATCCATCCAAGCCATGTCCCAGCTCCCTCCATATCAGCTCTGGGAGGTCACAGACACAGCCTTGGAGGTGCCCCAGACATTCTCTGCAAGGACAAATCTGTTTTATTACCAGTGCTGCCCTGCCTGAGGAGAAGGAGCATTAGAGGAAGAAACCGATAATCTTATCAGTCAACACAAACACCGATGGCTTAGTTCTGCAGCAGTAAACCCTTTTCTCATCCCTCTTTGGAGAACAGACACCCAAAGAAACACAGCAGCCGTTACCTGCCGGTGACTTCAATGTTGGAGACGGCGTAGAAGTACTTGTACAAGTTCTCTCTCTGCACGTAGGTGCCTCCCAGGGCCGGTCTCAGCAGTCTCATCCGCAGGTCAGTCACTGTAAAGAAGTCCTTGAGCCCTTTGGCGCTCTCCAGCCGAGTGTACAAGTTGTCCATGTTCTTGAGGTCAGGGCCAGCGAAGATGGCAAAGCGGTCCCTCACCTCGAACCGGACGGTCTTCTCTTTTTTAGAGCCCGCCCAGCGGGAGTACTCCTCTGTGCAGAGGACCCTGTTGGCACTGGTGGTGGAGAGGTCCCGGACCCTCCGTGCTGGCATGCTGAAGGCCTCCATGCAGTCATCTGCGTAATATTGGTACGGGTGCCAAGTCCTCCCGTTGTCCAGCGACTTCTCCAGCATCATGATGGTGGGGCGGCCGTACTCGAAGGTTATCACGATGTCATCTGTCAGCTCGATGCTCTTATTCCAGGACAAGGTGATGTTGGCCAGCAGCGGCTCCGGGTACCGGCGCCACGTCACGCTCTGCCAGTACGTGGCCAGCCCTTCGTCCTCGCTGTCAAACATGAGTTTTGGCGGGTGGGCCAGGTCCGGGTTGGAGGCGTCACACTCGTCGCTGCACAGGTACGGGTTCTCCTGGAACAACAACAATGGTCACAGAGACAAGGGCACAGCTGAGCTTGCGCTGGTACCGTGCCTTGGGCTGAGCTGCTTGTGTCAAATGTTAGCTGCTGGGCTGAACGGGAGCATGCTGGGGGTCTGGCTCTGCGTGATGCTGCTTCTGAGCATGAATTTAGGAGAGGTGCAGCTTCGCTGTAAGAATGGCTGAACTGTTTCCTTTGAAAGGCCCTTTGGAAAATGGGCCTTTCAATTTGGCACAGGGGCAAATTTCATAGAAAGCGCTTTCCCTGAGACAGCCTCTGAGAAACTTCGTTGAAACTTGGCTGCGGTACAAGTGTATGGAAAGCTGTGCTCGTCCCTGCTCCAGTGCAAGGATCAGGCAGGCCTGGGCAATGGGAGGAAAGGTCCAGCCATCCCGTTTTGCCCACACGTGACAGTGCATGGCCAAGCTTCCACGTTTTGCAGGGACACACACACAAATCCACACGGTGAACATATTGTTAAGGTCACACCCCAAATGTTGACGGTTTGAGGCAGCCATCAGGGTTAGATGTGCCAATGGGTTTATTGCTTATCCACATGGGTGTTAAAGCCTGTTATTACTTGCCCTGAAGGCACTGCCTCCAGGTGTGTGGGTCAGACCTGCCTTTGGGGTGATGTGGGACTGTAACGTGGGCACTGTCCACAAAAAAAACCTCTGCAACACAGTGCAAATATTTTCTGCGGGTGAAGCATCTCTTTGCAGTCACTTTACCTCCCTCTTGAGCTCAAAGTCCAGAGGACTGGGGAGGGATTGATTCACCAGCAGGCTCTGCTGCGGTGGGACCCTCGTCAGGGAGGCAGAGCCACCTGCCAGAGGAGGAGGAGGTGATAAAGCAGCTGGAGATAAGGAGCTTGTTGGGGTGTGAGGTCTGACCCTCTGAGTGCACTGGAGCTGCAAGGTAAGAGCGAGCCGGGTTTTGTGCTGTGGTTTGGGAATGCTTTGTGCATGGCCAGCATCCTGTGAGAAGGTGCTGTGTGCAGGGAGCAGCGTGCTGGGGCCGGAGCTGAAGCTGGTACCTGGGCGCTCAATGAAATGAGTTTCAGGGCTGGGGTCTCTGTAGGCTGGTTGAGTCCCAAGGCTGGGAGAACCCCACTGCAAGCATGGGAAGAGGCTGCTTCTGTGTCCATGGCACTGAGGACTGAGCCTGCACCATGGGCTTGCTTTTACCTGGGAAACTGATGGAGTCTAAGTGCTTGTGATCTGCTTTTAGGATGCCCTGTGTATATTCCAGGCAAAACAGAGGGGGGAGGGTGTCTGGCTTGTACAAATGGGTACTCTCAGGTGCAAAGTGGGGCTTTGCTTTGAACATGGAAACTGCTGTGTAACATGAGGTGCTTTGGAGAATCTGGGCTTTGCCACCTTGGGAACTACTCAGAGCTGCTCCACTCGGTGTCTGTAAAACGGGCCCTTGGTGCCTCTCTGCAGCTCAGAGACACCCACTGAACACGAGCAACTGTTTGCACAGTGAGTGGAGTTCACAGCACTGAGGAGCCTAGAAAAGCTTGTGAGGACATAAATAATTCTGTCTTCTGAGTAGCACGCAGTAAATAAGGCAGGAGGCTGCTCCACCAGCAGCGGGGTTAACACCAAGCAGCGCGCAGCTGATCCGTACGTGAGCACCAGGCTCCTTTGCAGGGGATGTGGTGGCAGCCCTGGGGAGAAAAGGGGACTCCTGTAAATAAAGTATGTGTTGTTGTGTGTGTGCACGAGGCTGCCGGGGAAAACAGCAAAAGCCAGTTGATAAAACAGGGCAAAACTCCTACTGTTTGCAGCACTGTCTTGCTCTCACATGCACCTACCCAGTGGTGAAGCCGCAAGTGCTGTGCAGGGATTTGATTCTCCTGTTACTGCCTTGACTTGAGTGATTTGTGACTTTTGCCATCCTCGTGTGTGCTGGAAGGGCTGCAGCTGGAGCTTCTGAACTCTGGTGTGGGGAGGAGGGATGCTTTGGTTGATGTTTTAGAAGCATATGGCTGGATGGTTTTTATTGTGTGAAACTGTGCCACCAGAGCAAGGGAAATCAATGGGGAGTGCTCAGATGGGTGAGGTTGAGGGGGTACCTCACCTGCCCCCCAAAGAGGGGAAGATGCTCCAAGCAAAGGGAGATGCCAGCTGGGGTGTGTGTGGGCTCTGTGCCACACTAAGGGGTCCTCTCCTGTCACAACATGCTGTTCCGGAGCAGGGATTAAAAACCCCCCCTAAGATATTGACACATTTAATGTGCTTTCTTGACTTGTCATGTTCAGGGGAATTGTTTACCTCTGCTAATGAGACACAGCTTCCTGCTGGGGGATGGAGCTGCCTCTTAGCACAGCTTTACAGTGGTGGCTGATGGAGAAGGAAGAAAAATCCCCATCAGCTGAAGCACTGGGGGCTCTGAGTACATTTCCTGTGTACATGAGGCAACATATTGTGTTGCAGTATGGTCCTTCTGCCAGAGTGGCCATACAGATGGCTTAATAGGATGGTCTTGAAAAGGCCATCCTGGAGGTCTGTTTACACCTCTTGTCTGAAGGAGGGTGCAGTGGAGCAGTGACTCTGTAGGCTCAGGTGGGGAATCGGATTGGGATGGCAGCAGAAATCTCCCTGATTATCCCGCCTGACTGCTCAGAGTAGCTCTGGATGAGCAGGAGTCTATGCAGGGAGCCATCCTGGGCATGTGGATTCCTCTCCTTGCCATCAGGCTGCCAAAGCCCTTGAGCTGGTGTAAGATGAGTCTCCACTCACTATCTGCATCTTGAGCTGGCCACAGCAGCCAGCTTCACCTTCAGGGCTATGAATGATGTTCCTATTAGGGCTTTCTTTAAAGAATTCCTTAAGCAGTGTCCAAATTACACAGAGGAGGACTCTGTGATCAGACCACAATAAGAAAGCACTACTCAGGCCAGTAAAGGATGTCCAGAATGGGAGGTGGGACAGGTTTCCCAGAAGCAGCAGAGTCTGACAAGCATGATCCCATTCCCAGTGTCCCATCTGGAGGGACAGGGCTGGCCAGGCATGTCCCTGGCAGGGAACCTGACGGATCAAGAGCAGGGAGAATTGGAGCCAAAACTCTGCCTGTCTCCCATATGCTTGTCCCAGGGAATGGATGCACAATCCCTAATGGCTCCTGTACATCCCAACCCTTAAGCATGCTCAGCTCAGCGGGCACCAAAGCTGTCTTTAACTACCCCGATGCTCTGCAGTGGCACAAGGCTCGAGATCTGTGTGGTTATAACAGGGCAAACACAAAAATAACCTTTAAGTGACAGTGCTGAAAGGTGTGGGGGGGAAGCCTCAAAAGCCACCGGGTGAGTCACGCCACTACCGCTTCCTCTGCTAAAATGAAGTGTTCCTTTTTGGGTTTAGGTTTATTGAATTGTCCTTCCTCCGCGGGATGCTCAATGCATTTGCTGCTGGTGGGGTGGTTAGAAGTCAGCCGGGAGGGCAGGGGGGAGCGGAAACAGATGGCCATACTTTGGCTGCTCCATTGGTCCTAGTAAGATCAGTTATAGCACTGCTGAAACAATTCCAGGTATTATTTTTGAACCTGGTTTCCTCCTCCAAGCCGTGTGTCCTCCAAAGAATCTGTCTAAAGTCTCAAGATATTTAAGTCTTCAATCTAAGAGTCAGAATGCATTAGCCAGGCAAACTTGGTCTCAGTGAGCTTAAAATAAACCAGTTCACTTTGAGTCTCATGCTATTAAATCAGTCGTGAGTGTCCTCACGGTAACTAGATATTGCAGGTTTCCAGCTCTCCAGCATGTTCTTCTCGTTGCTCATTTCTTGAGGGTGTACCAAAAAGCACTGCAACTTGTTTAGCACCAGCTCAGCCCAAAGGGGCAAATTCCAAGAGCCTTGTTGAGGGGAAGTTGTCCTAACAAAGGGCACCATCGCAAGACTGTGCCTCCAGGGGGCAGATCATAGAATGGTTTGGCTTGGAAGGGGCCTTTAAAGGGCATCTAGTCCAATCCCCCTCTAGTGAGCAGGACATCTTCGACTAGATTTAGGTTGCTCAAAGCCCTGTTCAACCTGACCTTGAATGTTTCCAGGGATGGGGCATCTACAACCTCTCCAGGCGATCTGCTCCAGTGTCTCATTCTTCTCATTGTAAAAAATGCAGACTCAGCCCTTGGGTTTTGCCTCCTCTTAGTGCTTGGGGTTGCTGCTGGGCAGAAATGCTGCAAAAGAGACTTTCTGAAGGTGACAGCAGCGACTTGCTCCTTGAGGAAGATTTAAGAAACAAGATATTGGTCTGCCAAGGCATGATGATAGGAATCCAGGATGCTGCAACAGAGCTGCTCCCCACCTTGCTGGGAAGGGAGGAAATGGGGGAAAACAGCCACAATAGAAGCCCAGCTGGTTTCTAGAGCTCTTAATGAGCACACAAAGTTGGTTTGCTGCTTTTCTTCCAAGCAGATAATGCCATTTTTAAGCTTCATAGCATAAAATTATGTTTTTTTGTAGGTGAAATTACTTGATTAATCATTAGGCTGTTGAATATTTTAAACAAACTAGGCATCTGTTGTGAATGGTGAAAGCTGCGCGGAAAGAAAACTGCAGCTTTTAGATCTCCATGCCAAAGGCAAGCTGGAAAGCATTGCAACCACTAGCTGCCCAATTAATAATAATAGTAGTAGTAGTAGTAGTAATAATAATAGGAGAAAAAAACTAGGTTTTCAGCAAGGAAAAATAAGTAGATGATGTGAAAGTTTGTGCTTCCCAGCTAAGGATGCTCATCACATCTCTCATAACTCAGCGGGATTTGTTTAACGGTGCCTTGGCCCAGGGAATTGGAGGGGTTGTGTGTGAGGAGGGTTCGCATGGTGCTGCCCCTCTGGTTTGTAGGTTTTCATGCACTTTTGCCGAGTGGCCCAAGTAATTCCAGGGAAAACCAGCAGCAATAATTCCAGGGAAGCAGCGCTTTGCTGGCCTGTGAGTCAGGTGGTTGCTGGAGCAACTTCTGTGGGGCAGGCGATGACGCAGAAACCACCTTCCCTCCTCCTTGGGAATGCTTGTGGCCAAGAAAACCTCGGTCTGAACCTTCACCTCTACCCAGGAGGGGACAGTTCCCTCCTTAGCATCTGTCCCATCCGGCCATGATGCTCAAGGAGCTCTCGGGTGCATCCCGAGGCTCTTCTGCTTCTCTCGAGGCACCTACGATGCTGCCCTTTCTGTTAAAAGGTTATCTCACGAGGCTCCCAAAGTCCCCACATCGCCTCGCACAGCAACAAAGCCCTTAAGTTGGTATCAGATTTCCTCCAGGTCCTGCAAAACAACTGCATCAGCAAAATCCTTGTGTGCACCTGATCCCTCTTGCCCTGCTCGTGTCCCTGATGTGGACCAGTGCCACCACGGGTGTCCTGCAGCCACCCCTTCCCTCATCAACCGCTCTGCCGTGGGGAGGACTGCCGGCCATGGGAGATATGGGGGTTCCTAATTTGTGGAGGGGAGCAGGGGCCAGCCAAGAGCTTTATTTTCCCCTGCCCAACGCCAAGCTGCATCCATTTGCTCATCAGGCTGCTGGATAAAGCTGAAACGATTGTCTCGTTGTGTTTGCTTTCCTGCCTCCTTATGCTCAGCTGCAGTTCATGACAGGTATGAGCTTCCCTGGCTCTGCTGGGGCTTTTCAGGGATCTCTGTCCCTGTCCTCATCCTGGCTGGGCTCTGGGTGCCTGTCAGCACTGGGAAATAACCCACTGAGCAGGGAAGATGCCGTCCCTGGCTCCGGTGACAACCACCTTCATCCTCCCCACTGATAGAGAGTTGTATCTATTTTCTCCAGCACAAGTTTTTGACAAGGGCCAGGCTGAGCGATGCATATTTTAGGAAACTTCCTTGGTTTTTTTCTTCCAATAAGTGCTCCAGGACACGATGCTCTTTCCCACACAATTGCATTTAGCCAGGAGAAAAACACGGGCTCATCCTAACATCATTAGAGGGGGTATTTTCACTCTTGCTGCTTCTGACCTGAGGGTTCAACTGCTCTGTGTGGCTTTATGAAAAGACAAGGTGATTTTATGATCAAAAATAACATTTGTGGGTAATTAAATCTCATGCTTCAGGGCATAAACCATACCCTGCCAGCGGCCGGGATGGGACTGCAAATACTCCCTGACAATTAATTTTCACTCCATTCGTGGGCTGGGAGGGATCAGAGGGGCGAAGCAATGGTAATTAATTTACAGTGATTATTTTCAACAGCTGGCAAGTGGCATAACTCACTGGCAGAGATGGCTGCGAGTGGGGGAATAACTGAGGAGAAACACAAGGCTCCTCTTGAGCCAGACAGCTAGAGGCTGGCCCTTCCCCATGAGCCTGGGTGGAGGTCTGTGACCTCTTGGCTCAGTGCTCCGGGGAATGTGGGAAGGCCACATCCTCCCATGCCCAAGCAGGCTTTCCCTGCAGCATGGCTGTGCCTCAAGCACATCAGGAACAGCTTTGCCTGTGCTGTTTTAGGATGCCCGTTGGTGTGCAGAGAGGGGTCCCCAGTGAGGCAATGCAAAATGCACCTATTTGCAACCCACTTCTTAATAGCTTTCCTCAAGATGCGATGTTTTCTTCTATTTTTTTATCTTTTTTAATACCACTTTGGTCAAGCTCTATTTATTTTAGACAATCCAGAAGCTGTCTCATATAGTAGAAGATGCAGTTTTCCCACAGGCTGCCTGTGCAGGTGCTCGGGAATGCTCCAGCAAACCCCTTGTCCACACACCCAGCAGGCATCGTTCTCCTCTTGATGGTAACCCTCCAGAAAGATGCTTTTAATGGCCCCTTGTCAGGTTCTGGGAAGGCATCTGTGGTTCTTTTGCAGCTTCACCTCTGCAATGGAAGGCCAGCTCCGGCTGGGAGGCAGCAGGGTCCAGGGCAGGGACCCTTGTGGCAATGGGATGGAGAAGGCCAGGGTGAGCTGGTGCGGTGGTTTGCTTGCTTGCTTCCTTCCTTGTGTGTCCTTCCCTTACCTCCTTCCTTTCCCCAGCCATTTGCACAGGACTCTTATTAGGGCAGAGACAGCAAAAGGGGAGAAAACCATCCTTGCTAACAAGCTGTTTGCTGTTTGTGAGCAGGTAAAGGCAGAGCTGGGATGAATTATTAATAGGGTGGAAATGGGGTCCCTCCACAGATCTGCTGCTAATTCTGGCTCAGCTGAATGTCACTCCCTCCGTCTCCCCCCGGGCTGTGGTTTGGGGGATTGATTGCTCCTCCGCTTCCTTCCCCTTCCTCCCGGATCCGAGGTTGTCCAGGCACAAGGTCACCCCTTGGCACGGGCGTTAGGACACACTTTTCCTGCGTGCGGGATTCGGGAGAGCGTGAGTCAGCAGAAAGCAGCCCGGCGGCAGCATGGCACAGCTCGGAGCGAGCACACGCGCTCAGCGAGACGTTTTGCTTTGCTTTTTGCCTCTTCCCTTTGGCCTGAAGCAGATTCTCATTCACTGAACCATGTGCCGCTCGCTCAAGGCTCTCAGGCTCCCTTGGGCCCGACTCTCTGCTGGAGAAGAGGTTCATCCCCTACTCACAGTTGTTCTTCTCCTTCCCCCTACAGCCTGTTTCTGCATTCGAGAAGCATCTCATTCGTATTCCATCATAACTCAACACTGTGCCCTTCTCTCCACCACCTACAGGGAGACATCACAGTGCCAGACAAGGTTGTATGGTGGCACTGCAATGTCGTATCTGCAGGTGGGGAAACTGAGGCAGGGAGGGATTTCAGGAGCGAGTTCAGGTTTCACCAGGAGAGTTGGGGCTTCATCTTTCTGAAGAATGAGCTCACTCAAGCACCTGCAGCTGAGCAAAGTGTCTCCTTCACTCAGTCTTGATGTGAAAGTCAATACAAAACCAAGAGGGTCAAGAAATCTCTGCTCTCGCCCTACGCTGTCTTTGAGACTCTGCCCGTGGTCTGCTTAGCACCTCCATGAAAAGGGTCTGACCTGATCTTTGCACCTTGGATGATACGAGCTCTGCAGGAGGCTGACATCCAGGCAGGAAGCACCCTCTCTGCAAAGGGAGGATCTGGGGGGAGATACTGCTCCTCGTGCACCAGGATGACCCAAGTGCCCACCCTCGCGGTGCAGCCGGCACCGCTGGAGCACAGGCACAAATCCCTTCACGCCCACTCTGGCTCAGCCAGAAACGGTCACAAAATCTGGTTACACGATGAATTTTAACCCTCGGACTGAAATCAGCCTGATCCACAGGTGATGTCTCCAAGAACGGCCTCAAGCGTTCCATTAACGGAGTGACTTTGGGGCAGCACTTCCATTTCCAAAGCCTCGGGATGGTTGGGCAGCAGCTTGGCTTCTGCTGCCGAATCCACTGCCCAGCACCTTGTCCTGAAAGATGCTCTGCGTCTGATCTGTGCGTGACACAGGGGTTAACGCTGCCTGGAAAATTCCACTCCTAAGCAGATAATCTCATCTGTGCCGGGCACACACGCACATCGCCCGCAGCCCGGCCTCCCATGGAATCGTTTTTGAGCAGCTCTTTCTTTGTCAGCTGCTAATCCCCCGGTGAGCGGCTCTAACCCCATCCTCCTGCTGCCCTGGGCTCACCTCCCGCCGGGGCTGCACCCGCTCCTTTGGCACGAGTTTGGGTTACAGGGCGACCTGGAGCCCGGGATCAGAAGCTGATGCATCAGACACCCCCCAGCCGGCAGCCACAGGCACGCGTTCAAAGACGCAGGCGTTTAATCCCATTCACTGCTTTTTAGCTCGTGTCCAAACCCAGCCTTTGAGTACCCGGGAGCTGCAAGCTTTGCTCTTCCCAGGGCACTTCCCTAAAGCTTGTCTACAAATTAAGCTGCTTGGATCCTGCCCTATCCCTTCTCTGCCAGATTATTAAGCTCTTGCATCTTGCTACAGAGATGTACCTGTGTCCGCAGCCCCTGCCAGCAGCAGCAGAGCAGCAGCAGCAGCGACCTGCGTGCTGGGCTCAGAGTGCATTATTGATTCACGACTAAGAAAATGCTTAGGAAGTAGGAAAAGTGTCCTGCTCTCTAAAAGCTTGTGTGCCGTGTAAGCTCAATACATGCAGCCTTTGCAGAGAGGCTTGCTACACCGCTATTAATATTTTATTCTGTAAGAGAGGCCCTGATAGTTTGATAGGATGTGGAGGCTGAGGGTGGGAAAGGGGAGGGAGTGGAGGCTTTGTTCTGGTCCTCAAATGGAGGTGCAATCCTCCCCAAAGCCTTCGCAGGGGCAGCGTGGTTGGGTGGTGGATACCCCTGCCTCGACCAGGGCTCCTGTGTCTGCTGCATCAAGCACTCTGCTTTAGTGTTTGGCTGCTTTATGCTCTGTTTTAGGGGGGAGAATTCAGTAGGTGCCTGCTGGAGGCTGGGACTGTGCTGTGGTCAGCCTGAAATGTGCCCTGGCACATTGGGTGGCTTGGGGGTACCTCATGGGACATGTCTGAGGCTGCAGGAGATGGCTCCTCTGCCTGGAATCCCGAGCCACTATCTGCCAGTGGGTCTTAGTGAGGTCTTTGCAGGCATTGCCTTCTCCCCAAAGACATCTCCTGCATGGTCACTGAGCAGTGCTGCGTGGTCCATGGAGGGAAAAACCTCTTTGGTGTTTTCCAGCACAGTAACACGTGTACTGTGTTGAACTGCTACAGTAATGCCCGGGGCGTACTTGGCACTGCAGGCTGGATGCCTGGGGAGATGGATGCCTCAGAGAGGGTGGCAGCAGTGGTGCTCACACCATCTTGGTGGAGAACTCCCGCTAAGCAGGTCAGCAACAGCCCATGCACATAGGAACTCCAGCAGGTCAGGAATTTGGGCTCTGCTAGCCAAGCACTGCCGAGCTCATGCCTGATGGAGCTCACCATCTAGGCGGGGAGGAACTCATTAACCTTGGGACCCCCTGCTTGTTGCTGCATTGCTGTAAGCTCTGCTCCTGGTTGAGAGGGGACAGCATGAGATGGGATATGAGATCACTGGCTCTTTGACCACACTGTCCTCCTCACTGCTGGGATGCAGGGTCTGGCGAGTGGGGAGGCCGCAGGAGCCTGTGGCTCTGATGGACATGGAAGCAATACTTGACAGGGGTTTTGGCACTGCTTGGGCTCATTTCCATTTTGGCTTCCCCAAAACCATGAGGTGAACAAGATGCTGAGCTGGGATGGTCCTCGCTGAGGGCATTAGGATTGCTTGCTCATCGCTGCACTGTCCCAGAGTATAACCATGGGGGAAGAGGCACCCATCCAGTGTTGTATGTGATTTACAACCCCACTTCTGCAGTTTGCTGCAGATGACCCAGCTGTTGCTGCATGCAGCGCTGCAGCCAGGCACTCAGCATGCAGCGCTGCAGCCAAGCTGCAGAAGCACGGAAGTGAAGTGGTGTAGGTGGTTTTGCAGAGGTGATTTTCAGATGGAGCAGTGACATGGTCTGACTGTGGCTCTGCAGCTTGTGGTGCTGCTACAGCGGGAACAGCAGTGATGGACATGGCTGTCACTTGTGTATGGTGCAACAGGCAGCGTTGTGGGGCTGGGACAGCCAAAGCCTCACACCTCAAAATCCTGACAGTAAAAAGGTTGTTTGCAGGGTGGAATCAGGCTCAACTAAGATTAAAACTGGACTTTCACTTAGGGAAACCAGAGTGTGGTAGGACAGCACTTCTTCTGCAGGGAGAATTCCTTTAAAGTTCAATGTAGGATCCAATACAGATTTTAAAATGAATAAATAGCTTATGGAAAAACATAAGCAACCTGGAGCTGGTGTACGAGTGAGAGTGAAAGCTGTGTGAGAGCTGCTCTCCTGGCTCCTACTGCACTCCCCAGCAAGTCTTTGGAGTGAGTTCTCTCCAGCTTTTCCCATCTGGACGCTGTTCCCTTTGAAAAGCAAAGCTTTTCTTAAAACCAGTTTATTCTTCCCCATCTCGCTCAAGGTGGGGGTAAGCTTTCTGCTCACTGTACCAATTAAATCTACTTGACAGCTTGATTTTTATTGCTGTGCCTTTTCCATCAGCAACTGGAAATGATCCTTGTTAGGGGAGCAGCATCCCACTTTACAACAAGATGAATCCCGAACTGGGCGTTTAAGTAAATTGCCAGAGAGTTGGGGGGGGAATCTTGTTTGCTCAGCACTCTCTAATTTAAAGCTGAATTGTATTCTTGCATTTTCTGTAAAGCCTCTGCTTTTCTAGCACCAAGATCTTGCCGCACTTCGGAGTAGCCTCTGTGGAGGGGAAGCAGTAGTGTGTAATTTGCTGAGCAGCTAATAACATGCAATCCAAGGGTCTGGCCCCAAGGGCAAGGAGCCGTTGATCTTGACTTCAAACAGTGCTCTCTGCAGCAACCCTGATGCTGAGAAGTGATTAAGGGTGGGAACAAAAACCAAAAGGCCTCAGCCCTTTCTCTCATGCTTGACAGCAATGCCAGGACGGGAGCAAGAGGTGGATTAGGGAAGCCTTCATCCCGATGGAAATGGCAGCAGGTGCTTTTTCCAGGCCCTTCTCAAAGGAAAGGGGAGAATTTTCCAGGTGCTAATTTAGTGTACCGGGGGGCTCAAGGGGGAAAGAGGGCTGTTAGCACTTTACAGATGGGAAAAGGAAGATGCAGCTTTCCATCCCCACAACCCTGACTGAGATGCCATGGGCAATTTGACAGCACAGAGTGGATTTCTTGTGCTGCTGAATTTTGGCATAAAAGCAAAGTAATTGTCCCTAATGCCATATAGGTCCCATAAGGAAGGGCAAAGGGGAGCTCTGACTCCAGCCCTCAGCAAAAGCCAAAGATAGGTTTGAAACCAACAGTGGGTAGTGTGGATTTAGTCAAGGAGGAGGAAGAACATCCACTGCTAAGCCCAAAGGTTACCCTTGAACCCTGGGGCAGTCACAAAGCTGAGGACCCCTCATGCTTTGCCCCTGTGGTTCTCCTGCCTGAGACAAGGCACAGAGGCACCTGTGGGCCGGGGAAGGGCTGTGGTTTTGTCTCTGCTCAGGGTACCAGAAGGGATGAATCCGTCCTTTAACCACCAGATCAAGCTGCATCTTTGAAAATACCTTTGGAAGAGCATCCTGGACACAAGTCCATTTTCTTTCTTACTTTAAAAACTTTGACATTAGTTTTAATCATCCCCAAACAATCCTTTGTTAGCAGCTAAACAGGGGTATGAAGATATGGCAGGGTTAGATATGTATGAGGTGGGCTAAGAAAAGGGTTTCTGTGCCCAAAAGTTTGTCTGCTTTTTCCAATGTTAGCACCTGATCTACTAAGAAATAGTTCTTTAGCACGAGCCTTATAACCACATGTCATTCAGGAAAGTTTAGCTGAGAATTATACTAAACATCAAATTTGGCTGCATGTGTAATGAATAAATAAAGCCTTTTCCTTTCATGTACCCGTGCCAAAATCCACAAGCTCTATTAGCTGATGAAACAATGCTGACGCCAAATAAAAATACCCCTGACCCATCAATACGGGTTAAGAGCTCGGCCCTGCATCAAAGAGTGTTGTCTGAACAAGAAATACTGTCTCGACACCTCGGGGAGGGGGTGTAAAAAGGGATCCGATCCCAGCGGGAAGCTGGGCTCCCTGCGCCACTGGTTGGGTGCAGGAGCTCTCGGGGAGCAGCAGAACCATTGTGATGACTGTTGGCTTGTAGGAACTCATCTGGAATCTGCTTTTAGCCACTCTGAGCCATGCCCTGGATGAGATCTTTGATCATAGAACTCTCACTCCCATAGAAGTGTCGCCCTTCCCTCGACATCCTTGGTTAAAAGATCTGTTTGTTCCCTATTAATCTTCAGTTGCGCTTTTAGATTCATTCAGGCTTTTATTTACTTATCCATCTGTCTTCCTGCTCCCACCACTCCCCCCTGCCCTGCCAGGCGGGAAAGTACAAGTCATTTTTCAGGTGACCCTGCTAGAAAGTCATTGACATGAATAGAAGGTTCAGAAACTGTGGAAAAAGCAAAAACCCTGACTTTAATAAGCAGCAAAAGGCTTCCCAACCAGAAGGGAACAGCCAGAGGTGACTAGAACTGCTGTAAAACCAGAAAGGACAATCCTCCAAATAATTCCTCCAGTCCTCCAGGCGCTTTCTGTTGCAGAACTCTCTGTGAGTGCTGCTCTGAGTTGTTACAACCATAGTAGAGTGTGATCCTGCAGGCTGTGCAATGCCTGCCTGGGACTGGTACAGCCTCAAGGAAACACTTGCTATGTTACAGGGTCCTGACTTAAAGCAGGACTCTCCTCCTCTGCCTGCCCGAAGTGATGCCCCACATGGGGATGTCATCCTGCTCCCTCTTGTGTGGCTGCCTTAAACACAGAGGGATGTTTGTCTTGAAGTTTGATTTCAGCTGTCTGAGCAGTGCAGGCGTCCTGCCAGGCTGTGCTTAATTCCAAGTAACATCAGTTTAACTGCGCAGGCAGTACCCCGCTGGTTTGAAAGACACCTAAGAAAGCAATATAGTGACCATGAGAACCTCTCTGCTGGAGAGCCAGGCTCCAACGAGAACCCACCTGTTACAGGGAAATAATTAAAACCTGAAGAGAAAGGATAACAAGACACCAAAAGGCACCCGAGCAGGTTGGCAGGCAAGGAGCTGCGCAGGGTTTGTGTGAGCTGCTTGCCTTCCTCGCACAGCAAGGGAGGCTCGGAGGGTGGAATGATGGCTGGGCAGTGACATTGATTTTTGTCCAGCACTTCCTTGCACTGGGGTAGCAAAGCTCTGCTCACATCCTCTGCGGGCTCTGCTCGCCTCCCGCCGCATGTCAATAGGTGTCAAGTCACCACCCAGGGCTGGCAATGGAAGGGGCTGTTTCTCGCTGATTCTGCTTTCTACTGACCATAAGAGGATGCTCAGCAGTAAATGGCCACACATCTTTGTGACACAGGCTGTGAAAATGTACCTTGAGGGCCTCCCAGCACTCACCACTCCAGTCTTCAGGTTGGACTGGAGCTTGGAACCCTCCTGCATCCATCTCCTACTCCATGCACTAAGTGCTAGGAAGGCTCCTTGCAGGGCTGCTCCTCATCTGCTTCATTTACAAAACTCTTTAATCCTCTGGAGAGGACAATACTGGTGTAAGATGGGGCAGAAAAGGCCATGGATACAGTGAGGTTTCATAAACCTATCCCAAGAATCTAAAAACCAACGTGCAACGTATTACTCCTGTTCTTAGCTTGAGTCTTCTTCAGGGAGATGCTCAGGGATGCGGCTGTGAGTGCTGGTTTCTGGTTTGGGAGATGAGAGCTGGGCCAGGCACGCACCCGGGGTGAGGCAGGGACAGGAAGAGGCAAATCCTTGTTTTGCATTTGTGTAACTCCCATTTGCGGCTGTACACGGTGTTTGCAAGTGCTACAGCACATGGCAGGCGTACGCTACAAGGAGATACTGCTGGTGCCCAGAATAGAAGGATTTTAGCTCAGTATTGACTGAATCAAGAGATGTAGAGAGCTGATTGCAGTTTGTGTCTCTTGCTTCCTGGGAGGTCAGTGGAGCTGAAGCCTTGAGCATCCTTAGCCAGAAAGAGTCTGCAAATACCCACAGTGAATGTAGTGGAAACCAACCTGGTTGTTCACCTCGTAATCCTTCTGCAGCCAGTCAGATAAATGGAAATAGGGACTAACCCATCAATAGTTAACTGGTTTATTTCCAACCTTTGACTTAATCTTTCTTTTCTAATGGTCTTTTAAAAGGAAAAGCTGCCACTTATCTGGAATTAGTGGAAATGTCTTCCCTGGTACTTAATGAGACCCCTTAGGCTGGAGGGAACTGGCAGCATGTTCTGATGGTCGTAAATGTTTGGCAACTCTTCTTATCAAAGCAGCATTTTTCTCTTGGAATTTCTATAGATGCCCTGAGCTCTTTGGGCTCAGGGTATCTTCTAGGTATTGGTGTATTTTCTAGGTGGCAAACTGAGGCATAGGGTGTGTAAGTCTGGATAATACTGGCAATAGAAAACAGGACTCCTTCCTCTGATTAAGAGGTAGAACTCCCCTTCTCATTATAAGTAGTAAAAGAAGAATATACTTTTACTAGAAGACACTTCTTGTCCAGTGGAAACCCCGTCAGGATGGGCTGGCTCGGTCCCTGTGCCTTTAATGTGTGCTTGGACCACTGCTGCAGGACATCCGGGAGGGGACATCACAGACACACTGTTTTGCTCTTTGCTTTGACCCCTGAACTCTTTTTAACAATGTAAAGCCTTGTGAATTATAAATCAAATGTTCACACGGAATGAAATGCGATGATTAATATTTAACAGAAAATAAGTTAAAGATTTTAAATACAAGGGCAAGTGTCTGTCCACAGACTCTTTTCATGTGGAGGCTGGAAGAGAGGGAGGAACACATTTTTGGGGGCTTCAGTGAAATCTGTGGCTGTCACAACAACTGCCCGAGCTGCTAGTGCATGGGGGCCACGCTGGTCTCCACCACCCTGCCCTTTCCTCTTACTTGTGCTGTACCTGTCTTGATAAAACCCTGGTGCCACTGCAGCCTTTTGGGATGGGACCGGTGCACACATCTCACTGTGCTTGGGGTGGCTCAAGTTGTGTGCTCTTTGGGGGCAGAGCCTTTGCCAAACCGCAGACCATGACTTGCTGAGCCCTCCCCAGCTCCTCTTTGCCCTCACTCGTGCCAGCACCATCCCTGCTCTAGGGCTGGCCACGTCGGCACAGCACCGGGATGGGCAGGATGTCTTCTCCCCAGTGCAGACCCCAGGCTGAGAGCTCAAGGCAGCAGCCACCCGAACTGAAATGTCCTCATAATGGCATCTCAGCAGGGCACTGCCTCTGGCCGCCTGCAAGCAGAGCCAGTTAGAACACATCAAATGAAAGAGGGGAACACTTACATGGGTGCAGAACCTCTCCGGCGGGTCCCCACAGGTACACTCGTACTGTCACATAATCCTTCATCCGCATGGCCTTGGGTTGACAAGCATAAAACTCCCATGACGGTCCATCGTCCGTGGTCACCCAGGACTTGCAAATGTCATACTGTCCCATGGCCAAGGGGAGACAGTGTGAGAGGAGAGCAACCAGGTAAAGCATGGCAGCTGTGGCCAAATGTGGGATCCCTGGTTGAGGGCAGTGCTGAGAGCCCCGAGGAAGGCAGCAACTGAGCTAGGGGTTGCTCTCGGGATCAGCATGGAAACCGCTCATCTAAATATGATCCAGTCGAAGGAGATCCAGATGATAAGAGGAACGATCCCACTCAGCGCGCTGTATTTGGATGTGGAAAGTTTTCTCTCGGCACAGAAGCCAACTTTGCAATTCACTTGATTGGGAAAGTTTTGGCTGGAGTTGCTGATCAGTGGTCAAAAGTCTTCCTTAGCCTCATTTTTTCCTCCTTTTATTGTATGAAAGGGCTTCCAAATCAGCATGAAAATATCTAGAGGTGACTCCAGTCAATCAATAGAAAGATCAAGTTCTGAGCTGCTGATGAAATTTGATAGGATTAAATTGGAGAGGCTGTGAGATGGTGCTGGATCAGGTTTTTCTCAACCTTCTTGTCTGCCACAAATGCGTCGCTGTAGAAAGTGCCTTAAACTGTGGTCTGCCTTTAAAGTGTTATTGGGGGTGGTTAACATTAGTACATAAATAGAGCATCTGGTAGCCAGTACAACTCCGACAGGAGAGACTCTTTGGAGCTAAAATCCCTTCCTCCCAGAGGGTGGCTGCATCAGCATGAACACGTTGGGTGATGAGGTCTGAGGGGTCTGGGCAGTCAATGGGTTGACAGGAGCAGTGCTGGCCCTGTTGCTGCTCCCTCTGCCTCTTGCAGTGGTGGGGGAGGCACTCGCAGGCAGGGATTTCTGTCTGACTCTGCCTTTTGGCAACTGAGCATCGAGTTCCCCAAAGCCTTCAGCTGCAAGCCATGCTGCTACGTGAGGTCTCTCCTCTCTCTCATGGTCAGGGCAAAGGGAGAGTTCATTAGCTGGCTGCACCTGCAACAAATTGAAAGACAAATTAGGTGGGAGTAAAAGGGGACAGTTGAAGCAACAAGACTTGTAAGAACAGAGGTCCCCCAGGAGATGCAACCCTCAGCTGGGCTTCCCAAGCCACAAGCCAGGTTTTTGTAAGAGGGAGATATACAACTTTAATAAAAAGAAATCCATAATATGATGCTTATGGTTTTTCTGCTGTGTGGGAGACGGGAAGGAGCGCTGCCCCATTTGAGGTATCTGGTTTGTAACAGCAGCTGGACAACAAGAGCTCTAATGGGTCTTCAAATAATATCCAGAAGCAGCTATAGGTCATTAGAAGATGGAGAATATGCAGACACAGAGCAGGGACAGACAGACAAATTGCTGGTCTTAGAAAGATAAGCAAATAAGTAAGACAGCTGGGGAGACAGATACATTGTCCAGCATCCCCACATAAGATTTATCTGAACAATAACATTTAATAAAAAACAATTTAAAGTCCTAATAACATTGAAGGTTCACCTAATACAAAGAGCAATGACCTTCCCAGTGTTCATTTCAGGTTAGAGCAACATTTCTGCAATTTTGTTGTCTTTCCAGCAGAGCTATAAAAATCTTAAGTAATTGCAAAACAAAATGACAAAGAACTGAAAAAAAACAATAAAAATAGTCAAACCCTGTCTGAGTGTTAGATCCAGGAGGGAGCTCCTGGTGGGAGGCACGTATCCAGAATAGAAATTTAGCTCTGGATAATTCCCTCTCTAGTCAATTCCCCAACTTTCTTCCGCAATTCAGGGATGTCTGCCTCAACAGCACCTTCAGCATTTGCTTTTGCATAAAGCTCAGTTACTAAAGCTCAGCAACTCCAGGTTAACAGATGCATTGATTCATGTTCGGGGGCCTCGTGTCACTGTGCTACCCCCTCCCTTCCCCCCCCCCCCCCCTTTTTGATTGGAAGATTGCTGATTGAGATGAATGAGTTCAGAAAAGAGAAAGCTATCTCTCATGCTTCACCGCCAGCTCTCAAACAACAGCCCGTTATAGCTACATTGGACCTGAATAAACTCCCAAAGAAAGAATAGACTGGCTGCTATTTTTACATTCTGAGTAGATGTAGTAAAAATAATAAACCACTGTGACAGAGTGTTTGTAAGTCCCGCTGACATCAGAGCTGTCTTCTCAGTTACAACGACTCAGTTCCTAATTATTACATCAAACTGGTCGCAGCCAAGTGCCTAATAACAGCGGAGAGCGCGAGAATGGTATCGTACAGGAAACAGGCAGGGTGGCTTTAATGAGGACTCCAGTGTTAAGTTTATGGATCTATTTTCATAGCCTTAATAATTATATTTTGCACTTGAATGGCTGTTAGGGAAAAACCCAGGAAGAAAGGATCTATAATATCTATTAGTGCCTTGTTATGCTGTCTAAATGTCATAGATTCCCAGGGAAATAATAATCCGCTGGAAAATGTATTGACTGTCAGTCAAGCAGCCAAGCGTGCGGGTCCCCTGCGAAGTCTGTGGTGCAACACTCCCCACCATTGTCCCTTCGCAGAAATAGTTGCTCTGAAATAAGCCGAATAGTGCAAACCGGGGGTGGGGGAGGCGGGGAGATGCTCCCTGAATGCCAGGTTTTGCCCTGCTTGATTTGGTTGGGGTCCTAGAAAAATAAATCTTCACCCAGTATTATTAAGAAACTGCAGTTCATGGGAACAAATAGAATAAATGCTCTTTGTTTTCTTTGAAGAGTACTCAGCAATCACCGGGGACTGATAGCCAGAGTATTAAACCCCCCGAATTAGATTGTATCTTGGCTTAGCTGGCTCCTTTTATTTTATTTTTATTATTATTATTATTGGATTAACACCCTATTGAAATAAAGGGACGACGCTGAGCAACAACTGAGCTGCTCTGGAATTAAGATCAGAAAGTAAACTCCAACGGAGGAGTTTTCCATTTGCTTTCAGAAGTGTCGCC
>NW_009914146.1:0-18560 GCF_000696875.1 Nestor notabilis
GTATATAATATATAATAATACACAATAATGTAATAATAAATTTATTAATATTTAGTATTTTAAACAAGAAATCTATTAATAAATATTTTTTGTTTACATGAATAAATGAACAAATGTAAGAAAAAATTCAGGAAAGGAAATAAATTTATCTTATTTCTATCACAGATGATGTTCTATAGATATACAGTTAAATACAAATATGACTGATTTTTTTCTGAGGGGTTACAACAGTGTTTTTATGTAAAAATACAATTTAAACTTGCTAAATCACACTAGCAGTTGATTGCACTTGCATAATGTAAATGATAAACACTACCAAAGTTGAATGGGAAGTACTTTTTACCTACCATACCAAAGAGTAAGATGGATAACAACTGATCCAAAATATGTAATGCAGATTTTTATCAATAAGTTCAACAGAATTGACAACCAGAAATGCTCTTTAAACTGAACTATTACTCAGTTCTTACAGTGCAGAATTAGCTCATGAACTTCGTCTTTTATTATTACCAATCCTATATAATGGAGCTTCCACACTTTCTACAAGCACACACAAAAAAAAAAAAAAAAAAAAAAAAAAAAACAAAAAAACCAGTATCATGACAGTGGTTTGGAGATTTTGTAATGATCTATTTTTCTTCCTGCATCAGCACAAGCAGCACATGGGATGTGAGGTTATCAAGGAAACAGAAATACTGATGTGAAATTATTGTAGTTGTGCTTCCCAAGGGACAGGTCACAGCTACCTTAGCAAAGGTAGCAGAAGAAGAGGACTATTGACTATGTACTGTTTATGTCTAGGGCCAAAAAGAAAATGTCAAAGAAAAACATCAAAGTTCATGGGACATTTAAAAAAAGGAAATAAAAAGGAAAAAACAATAAACAAAAAAAAACCCGCAAACAAATCAAACCAACAGATCAATTGCACCTCCTTGTGGTGTCTTTGATATAGTTGGTTTTTTCTGAATTGAGACAATGAAGGTAGTTCTATTTGCATATAAACCTAGAAATTACACAAAGAAAAAAGCCCAAATGCATCTCTTTGGAGATGTATTTTCATTCGGTGTCTATGTACAGGATCCTGAAGGAGATTACTGCAAAAAAATTGACAGTAAATAGGGGTCTATTTGCATAGGAATTGGGCTACAGGACACATGTTTTTTGAGCACTATGAGTGCGTCGAAATCAACAATCAAATATTGTTACCATTACATAATATTCTGACCCAAAGGCTGGCCACCTCTCTTCTCCTGCTGTTGACCCTTTTCAAGGGCAGCATGTCAGGTTCCTTTTATTTTTTTCCTTCCCTTTTTCCTGCTTTCAAATATCTTCATTAGTAGACCTGCTGCTAAAGGATGTTCCACTATGCTGATAGCCACAGGGTACCGTAGAGCATTTAAAATTATATTTGGGCTTCATATGCATCTTCAAGGATCTTTAAGGGTTGAGTACTGATTTCATCTTGCTCTCCTTTAGAGGTTATATTCTATCCAGTCATGCTTTTGGTACTGTTTCACCTTCCAAGCTGTTAACAAAACAAAGATGCAACAAGATGTCTCCGGACAACTTTTTTCTTTCCAGTGGGGTGCAGTAACTGAGCAATATTCAGCAAATGAAGTATGAGTTTTCCTGGGATGGTGTGGGAGAATATTTTACTTGGAAGTTGCTTTGTGAAACTAAAGATCAAAGATCTGTACATTTATCAGAAAAAACCCAAAACAATCAGCAACCCAACCCCCAACCAACTAGCTTCTCAAAGCACCCCCAACAAGAAAGAAAGAAAGACAAGAAAGACAGGAAGAGAAGGAGAGAGGAAGGAGGGAAGGGAGGAAGGGAGGCAGGAAGAGAGGAAGGAAGAGAGGAAGGAAGAGAGGAAGGGGGAGAGGAAGGGGGAGACGAAGGAGGGAGGAAGGGAGGAAGGGAGGAAGGGAGGAAGGAAGGAAGGAAGGGAGGAAGGGAGGGAGGAAGGAAGGAAGGAAGGAAGGGAGGAAGGAAGGGAGGAAGGGAGGGAGGAAGGAAGGAAGGAAGAAAGGGAGGAAGGAAGGAAGGAAGGATCAAAGCAGCTCTAAAGAGAGATTTAAAAGAGAAAAAAGTGAGTTTTAGGAGCTTTGAATCTCAGCTTTTATGTGTCCTGGGGCTGGAAGCAGCTAAAAGACCACAGCAGGTTTTTTCTGTGTTTCTGTTCTTTCTTTCGTTATTCCACTCAGGACTGTGCCAATTAGTTTGGTCTCAGACCCTTCAAGAAGATGATCTCCATTTGATATCATGTGTGTACACAAATATATAGTGATTTTAAAATCTGTAATACATTATTGGTTTGAGAAATCTCCTTAGTGTCTGGGGGTTTTTGGCAGTACGGGTGTAATAAGGTGAAATCTATACCTCTAACATAATTCATTAATATTTTCTGAAATAAATTTCTGCATTTATAGAAACTTTATTGCATGAAAATGAGTTCCGTGGGCCAAGAAACACGTATGGAACACAGAAATCTGGCCAGGCACATTATTGTTCTCCCATTATTGTTAAATATTGTTACTTGGAAAAGTAACTCAAAAATGCTGAAATGCATACTGTATTTCAGGATATCTTTTTGTTTTTCTGATACTTCATCTTATTTGTTAAACACTGTAATACATATTCAGAAGTGTGCAAACCTTATTTGTGGTAAGCCAGAGTATAAATAGCATGTGTACAAACTAACTGCAGAATCTCACAGCAAATGACTGAGTCTTTTTTTGCTTTGGAAAGAGATTCTCTATATTTGACCTAGATTGAATGTGCATGAGGACATTACTTATCCAGTGCTAACTCATGAGATTGAACACTGTCCCTGTCACAGTGAGACATGTTTTGGATGCAATCATTCAATGGACATAACTTGCTTTTTGACCATGGTTCAGACATAAAAAATAAAGAGTTTGGAGTTTTCAACTGAGATTGACAGATCTTTCTACAGTCTGACCAAAATTTACTCTTACTAATTCAACAGTGATTTTTCCTAGAAGACTCTTCTTCGTTTACAAACATCTGCACAAATGAAAACTTATGAGAGATTCAAACCAAATGAACCCAGGCTTTTCTGTGGAGACACATTTGCTATACAATCATACTGGTTCTACTGAGGGGGCTTTCTTGATTGTCAGTAGCAATCTAAATGGCTCTAAATATGACTGCTGATGGTGGTACTTCAGGCCTAAGTACCACCATCATCAAATTTGCAGTAGCTTTCCTCAAACTGAACAGCCTGAACAGCTTCAAAATTTGCCTCTGGTTTAAGGAATTTCATCCTTTGCATATTTTTCATCAGGTGATTGTCCTGGGTTCAGCTGTAACAGTTATTTTTCTCCTTCTTAGTAGCTAGTGCAGTGTTGTGTTTTGGCATTAGTCTGGAACCATGACAGTGATGGACCAAGGTGGGCTGATGTGTCATTGTTGTTTATTTTTTAAAAAGAAAAGGGTTTTGTGCTCAGTGGAGTACATGCATGTAGACACCTGCTGAGTGCACTTAATTTCAAACCTAAGTAGTTAAAATGTGAAGGTTGAACACTACCTATTCTTTCCCAGTGAAGTACCAAAAAAAACCAACCTGACATCAGGGGGAGCCACAGTCTTTCTGAATCCGGGTATTACTGCATCTGGACACACACTTCCGTGGATCCCTGCAGGAAGAGGCTGGAGTTCAACTGGGCATCAAGCACATGTTGAGATCTTCCTTATAATTTGAAAGGTAGGTTGTTTTTTGTTTGTTTGTTTTGTTTTAGACTCTCATTTCTCTATAAAGGTAAACTACAAGCACAAATTTCACCTGTGCCCAATTTTAGAGTCACCCCAAGTTCACTGTCAAGACATTAAAGTATCTGTTCAGGTAGAACTGCATTCAGTCTGAAAGACTGTTTAGATGCTATAATTTAGGCCATTTTCTTGTTTCCAGGGTCTGTTGGCATACTGACTTCAGCTCACATATGTCGTGCATAACTCTGTTGCTGCAAAGAATCCCTGCGTCTTTGTAGATCTTTTGGCACGCCCTGGTTTTGTATATGCTATATGCCTGTAAATTGATTTATTAAGCATTTAGACTAGGGATTCTTGAAAATCCATATTATTTTAAACATAGGGTGGAAAAAATGAAGAAAATAAATGAAAAAATATATTAGTCTCTATTTTCATGTTTGCTGTGAGGGAAAGAAAGTTTAATATGGTTCACTTGTCTAGAATTTTTTGTAAGGCAGTATGTTGGTTAGACATGCAGCCAATGAAGGTGAAGGCTGAGCATGGCTCTCACAACTGAGGTGACATTTCAGTTGAATACTTTTAGTAAAGGGAGATAAAATTCCCTACCTGTGGTTTTGTGTACCAAAATTTCTGTAGCACGGTTGAAGTTTTCCTTTAGTAAGGTGGCAATGACATTTTCTGAAGAAGGGTATTACGCCTTTCTGCAGCAATGTTTACAACCATAGAATGGTTGGGGTTGGAAAGGACCTTAAGATCATCCAGTTCCAATCCTCCTGCTATGGGCAGGAACGCCTCACACTAGACCATGTTGATGAAGGCTCTGTCCAGCCTGGCTTTAGCACTGCCAGTGATGGAGCACTTACCATTTCTGTGGGCAACCTGTTTCAGTGCCTCACCACCCTTACTGTAAAGAACTTCTTCCTTAGATCTAACCTGAACTTCCATTGTTTTAGTCTGAAGGCCAAAAATTCATGTTGACAGATGAGAAGATAGTTTCCACTGCCACTGACATACTTAAGGCAGATACTCTTGTGTTTCAGAAAGGTATGGTTTTCTTTAACACTCTGTCAGTTATTTGGGTCTTCAATTTCTTCCCCTCTTCTTCCTGCTCTCACTATTTGAAAGCATGAGAAAGCATAGTGGAAGTACTTCAGTATTTTAGCATATTCCGGTATCCTTCAATAGAGAGCAAATATCAAACAGAAAAAAATATCAAGAAGCTGTGATAATATATCATAACCAGACCTATTCTTTTACAGCTAGCACTGATGACAATTTAGTCTTCTAAACATGTCTGTACCCTGAAAAAAAAGTCAAAACTCATTTAAAGCAGATGGAAAAGGCAGACAAAACAGTGAACGGGTTGAAAGAACAGCAATCTTGGGACTATGGGGAGATTGTAAAACAAAAAAATATTTCAGTATTTCAGATTGAGAAAAGCTGTTCTTCTGAGAATATTGAATTTTTTATTGCCAATTTTTTGTTAAGTCTGTGTACTTGTTGAAGTATCTCCAAAGCTGCTAAAAGCTAACAAAAAGTTGTTAGCTTTTCAACATATGGAATGCATCTTTTCTCTGATTAAGAAAGCAATAATCACCTTAAGCAAATTCAGAGGAATATAGAATACCAAATATTACATTGTCCCTTGTTTGTCTCCTAGTTTGTGCAACATGTAGTAGAATAGCCGTTGTAGCAAAAATTACCGTATTTTATCTGCAGGCTGGAAGAAGCATGAAGTTCTAAATATTTGGGTCTGGTTATACAGCTTAGAAACGATGTTTAGATTTGGGCTAAACAGAGCTTTCACCTATTAACATTCTGACACAGAATGAGGTTAAAAGTGCCATGGCTTCTGTTCCTGGAGTCTGTAGACATTTTTATGTAAAGTACTGCTTACCGGTTTCAAAAAGTGCGACTTTTCAGCATCACTGCACAATGAAGGAAAGCAAAAGGTGCGCTGAGCAACAGGGAATGTCTGGAACCACAGAGAGCCAGATGCTCCTGAAGAAATTACACTGCAGATCAAAAAAGGGTATGTTTCATAAAAAATGGATATGGATTCTTGTTTAACTACTCCACATTAGTTTAGCTTTTGTTTTAAATCTCAACAGGTACAAATTTTGTGTGAGCATGCATTATGATCCAAGCCAAATGTTTTCTTGAGGTTCAGTCTATATGGCCAGTACGTATAGACATATGAACCCATTTACACACAGAAAGTGGGCAAAAAGCCCTGGATAGTACACAATGCCTTAAATGCACTAACCTACTTACAGTCTTACTAATGTCATAAGCTTGTAGCTCTCACCCACAGCAATGAGAATTCCAGCTGAATTTTAGAACAGGACATATGCAATCTGAAAATTGCACATAACTGGAAAGCTTTTGAGACTGGCAGAAGGCTTGATTAGGTCCCTGCATCCCTATTACCTTGTTGGGTCTCAAAACTCCTGAGTTTACTACCCAATAACTGTCATATTCAATCAAAATCAAACATGTTCTAGGAGACATTAATACACTGTTTGGTTGACATGAGGAAAGAGAAAGATTCAAGCACCATTTAGGAGGTTTGGATCTTTGCTACATTGATATCAGTGACATAATTCCCATCTGTACTAATGAAAGTGCAGTTACTCATGTGAACGGTTGTTTCTGTGAGATTTTCTCTAATTTGCAGCTCAAGAAAGTTCAGGGGCGGCAAAGAGGAGTATGAATTTCCGTTACCTTAACCATTAAAACTTTAACCCTGCACTGTTTTGGATCTGATTTGAACCTATCTCTATTTAAATGAAAATTATCTTTGAAAGAAATTCTGAATTTAAAGACCTGCAATCTGTAGTGTGTTTAAGCTTTTGAAAGATACAATAGCGTACAAGACAATTAAATTATGGCAACCCACACAAAATGCCTGGCAAAATTTGCCATGAAAATAGACTGCAGTGTTGCAGTAAAACCCACTCTTTTAAAGATTGTGTGCAGTTTGATTATTTAGTAAGTTAGTAATATTATGTATCACAGTATTGATAGCTTAGGATATAATGAAATGGTGAAATAAAAACGTTGAGCCCATTTTAGTGCTAATTGATGGAAACTGCAGAAGTCTATTGTAATAGCAGTACAATTCATTCCTGAATATCTGAGATGAGCTTTGTTTTAATCTTTTATTGACTTTTCAATATAGTTCTCATTACTAATTCATGAAATTGCAGTGATTACAAAATCCAAAGGATACCTTACAGTCAGTTTTAGTAGTATACAGAAAGATAAATTTAATAAATTTATTTAGCATAGTCTTGTCATATTTTTAAAAATAGAAGCTTCTATTTTTCCATATAACATCATTGTCTATTTTTTAAAGAAAGAATTCATGCAGTAATAGTCCTCCAAGATCAAGTATGATTTTACATCACAAGGAATATTAAAAATAGCAGCTTCATTAATTTATGTTATCATAAATCAAGCCTAATTACTTTCAGTTGGTCTCTCTGTACTGCAAAACACATTTTAAAAATTAAATTTCCTTTTAACATATACCCTATTACACTGTTTCTATGTACTCCAGTATGTATTATTTATTTATTGTATTATTATTTACTTATATTATTTATTATAGTCATCAAAATGACATTTTAAATAAAAAAAAATAATTGAAGCTATTGTTTGAGAACTAACTTCATAACTTGCTTTCAATCAAGATACTTTGTTGTCTTTCACTGAAATATGATGTTTAATGCCATTCTAATTAATCATCAAAATCATAAATATGCTTTTAAGTGGTGTGGCATATAAAGTACTTACGTAAGAGTTCTGCCATTCTGCGTCATGATGAATTTAGCCGAATTATTTGCACAAAAAAACATAGAAATAGGTTTTGCTTGCAATCTCTTTTTTCTTTTGACTCTTCTCAAATGAAACCTAAACACTTTATAATTTCAGTCTCATTAAGAACACAAATTTCAGTGCATTTTGGCCCAATATTTTACACAGGCATACGTATCTTTGCAAATCATTGACTTTGTAAGAAACAAGAGGCTTTTAACCTTTGTATCAAATGACCTGTTCCTTTTTCTGGCCAAAACTGCTTTAGTTGCACTTCTAATTGATTGATGAGAAGCTTGACATGAGCCGACAGTGTGTGCTTGCAGCCCAGAAAGCCAACCGTATCCTGGGCTGCATCAAAAGAAGCGTGACCAGCAGATTGAAGGAGGTGAATCTGTCCCTCTACTCTGCTCTCATGAGACCTCACTTGGAGTACTGTGTCCAGTTCTGGTGTCCTTAACATAAAAAGGACATAGAGCTGCTGGAGCAAGTCAAGAGGAGGGCCACGAGGATGATAAGAGAGCTGGAGCACCTCCATTATGAAGACAGGCTGAGAAAGTTGGGGCTGTTCAGCCTGGGGAAGAGAAGCTGCGTGGAGACCTCAGAGCAGCCTTCCAGTATCTGAAGGGGGCCTATAAGGATGGCAGGGAGGGACTCTTCATTAGGGACTCAAGTGGTAGGACAAGGGGTAATGGATTCAAACTTAAACAGGGGAAGTTTAGATTAGATCTAAGGAAGAAGTTCTTTACAGTGAGGGTGATGAGGCACTGGAATAGGTTGCCCAAGGAAGTTGTGAATGCTCCAACCCTGGCAGTGTTCAAGGCCAGGCTGGTCAGAGCCTTAGGTGAAATAGTTTAGTGTGTGGTGTCCCTGCTCATGGCAGGGGGGTTGGAACTAGACGATCTTAAGGTCCTTTCCAACCCTAACTATTTTATGATTCTATGATTCTGTAATTTAAAGACAATTTGATGAATGTAACATCATAGAGAATGCTGTATTTTGTCCTGATATTTCTCTGGTTTACTTTTACACGGTACATAGGAGCTCACTTTCTGTAGTATTAATTGTAGTCATAAGCAGAAAAGTTAAAATAATCTGAATTCTAAACTTAGTTTTTAAGTGATCACACAGAAGATAGTCAAGCCTCCCGTTTAGAACTTGCCTGTGGCCTATCCCTGGACTTTGGTAAGATAAGATCATGTAAACAGAAGAAAAATAAGGAACAAAATGCATATCCTACATATGACACTGTGGATGTGGTCAAATGGTTAGACATTATTATACTAGTATACAGCAGAAAGGATACAGCAAGAAAGAAGTAGCTTCATTTGATGAAGCTGTGTATCTACGAGAGGCAATCAAAGATACTTAAAAGGACAGAAAGATACTAAAAGTAAAATAACCCCTGCATTTGTCACAATAAGAGGCCCCTGGTTTCCCTGGCATTGCCAGGAAATTGTAGAACTGAACTATGCCATCTCTTGAAGCACCTAAGCAAGCAGTTTCACAAACAATGTTTTGTTTGTCATGTGGAGGACTTGTTTGCATTCTGGTCACAGCTTATAGGATCAGAAAATAGTCCTTGGCAAATGCCAAGTGCCTGGAGCCAACTACAAATTATTGGGTTAAATTTTGCGCTCAGTGAGTTAAAGCTGAATTATTGTGCCAAAGCTGCAGCTATGGCTTTTGCCAAAGGGTTGCTAAAATGGAGGAAGAAATCAGTAAAATGGTTGGTGGAAATGAAATGAAGTCAACAGCAGGAACTTGGTAAGCAAAGAGAAGACAAAGATCTGAGACACTGAAATAATGAGACTGAGACAGAGGAGGTATTGGTGGGAGCAGAGGGTTCCAATGGGCTCAGTTCACAGTCATTGCACAGATTAAATCTAAAGGCTGGGAGGATGCACCTCTGATATTGCGCTTGAACATCTAACTGTCCTGGGTTCAGCTACAGCAGTCATTTTTTCTTCTTCTAAGTAGCTGGTGCAGTGCTGTGTTTTTGACTTTCAGCCTGGGAACAACGCTGATAACACCCATGTTTATAGTTGTTGCTCAGTAATGTTTACTCTGACCAAGGACTTTCTCAGTCTCATGCTCTGCCAGGGAGGCGGGGAAGCCAGGAGGAAGCAGAGACAGGACCCCTGACCCAAACTGGCCAAAGGGGGATTCCATACCACAGCACGTCATGCCCAGTATAGAAACTGGGGGGGAGTTACCCGGAAGGCCCAGATCGCTGCTCGAGTCGGGCTGGGTATCGGTCGGCGGGTGGTGAGTGGTTGTGTCCTTTTCCCTTGTTATTCCTCTTATCATTATTATTGGTAGCAGCAGTGGTTTGTATTATACCTTAGTTACTGGAGTGCTGTTATCTCAACCCGTGGTAGCTACATTCCTCCAATCCCCCTCCCCATCCCTTTGGGAGGGGAGGAAGGAAGCAGCTGGAGGAGTGAGCGAGCGGCTGCGTGGTTCCCAGTTACTGGCTGGGTATAAACCAGGACACTAACAAAAAAATTACCACAAGAGCAGTCATACTGTAATCTCTTGGGAAGCAGTAATCCTGGCTGCACTGAAGCCACAGAGACGCCTGAGACTGCCCAAACAACTAGACACTGTTCACTTGGGAATCAAGGTCATACTCCAGTCTCAGCCCATGGCCACACTGCCTGCACCACTGTCACGCTACACTGCTAGCAGAAAGGGAGCTGGCACAGGCAAAGCTGAGCTTTGCCCCAGATGTGGTGGGGATGCAAATGGCTGCTCTATTTACCAAGTCCAAGACTGGGGATGCTGTAGAAGTAGCCAGAGTCTGCATCATCAGGACCATCACTGCTCATGGTCACAAAGTAAAGAAAAAATTCCCACTCACTTTAGGATTATATTTGTAATAAAGAAAATACAATACAGCATTTGGACAAAATTATTTTTAGTTATGCTCCTGCATGTACAGCTACCATTATGAGAGTAGATAAAGAAATAGTAGAGTGTGTATGTATATAGCGTTGTATATACATAAACAAGACACTACTGATACACATAGCTTGTGAAACGATTCCTTTTACTATGACTTGGATTTAACGGGAGGCAATAGATTTGGCTGTGCTGAATGAAACAAGGGGACTATGGTTCCTCATTTAACATCAATTTGGGCTTTCAATATTTATTTCATCTCATAGCTGAGTAACCATTAAATATGTCTTTTTCTACTTTAAAAATATATATTTACTGATGTATTTATCTTAGAACAGCCCACAAGCAGAAAAGGTCTAGCATAGGAAAAAGGTCTAGAAAAGATCTAACATATTTCATGTGAGCAGAAATAAAGAAGACTATGACTGGCTATGTAGATGATATATTACTAAGAACTAGCACTGTTGTTATACTTTCTTATGTGAAATTTGTGTCATATGATTAAAAGTAAGAGAATACACCTAAATAATTTTTGAATACTTCTCTTACCCTGATCAGTTATTTTTAATTAACAAGTTCACTGTTAGAAAATTAAAAAATAAAGAAACAATTATCAGAATAGAATTCTTCAGACGGATATAAATATCTAATACGCATTCAGGGACATATTTCAGAAAGTTAGCCAATGAAGTAAAAATCATGATTAGTAGACACAGATAAAAAAACCCCCAAGATATTATAAAAAGTGGAGAAATGAATAAAGGAAAAAAAAGTACAATGGAGAAAACATGAGAAAAAAAGTAGGTATTGCAAAGAGAAATATTTTCTGCTAGATTCTGAGTGTAGTTTCCCCAGAGATGTCAGTTTCAGCACCAACTGAAACTGCTTTACTTTATTTCAGAATAAATTCAGTGCAGGAAGGATGGGTGCTTTCAAGTTACAATCGTAGAAGCCTTAGAAGCCATGGAAGGCACGCAGTCTTCTCTTCTCCAGGCTGAACAACCCGAACTTTCTCAGCCTGCCTTCATACCAGATGGAAAAAATGTTATTTGTTAAAAATAGGTAACTCAGTTAAGTCAATCTTAACCTTTTACAATGAATAAGAAATCAGCATATTTATTTCTGATCACCCAGCAAATAACATGTGGGGCATGTGACAAACCTTAACTGAGGAACTTGAAAACAAGGATGACTTTCTCCTAAATTACTAGGCAAATTGAACAGAATAAAACTTGGGTCCAGGCAGTTTGTTAAAAACATGCACTATCTAAATTTATGGTCACTAAAATATTTAAGTAGATAAATAGGAAAACCGGGCTCATAACCAGACAAATTAGACTGCATAGTAATTCTCTGTGGTGTTAAGTAGGCCTTTAACCAGCAATAAGAAGAAGCAAAAAACCCTTCTGCAGCCTCCAAATGACACACACACACATACAAAAAATAAAAAAAATCACCTACTTTATTGTCAGATAAATTAAGCATCAGCAGTAAACTTCCATTTAGAGGCTGCCTTTTCTAGGAAGAAGGAAGCTACTTCTGTACTTTGAGATTATATTTATCACATTCGTTTTTGTTTCTGGTGATGAACGAGGTAGCATTACCCTCGGACTGTCTAATTGTTGAAAAGGTGCAAGACTTTCATGTGAACTGCAAACCAAAAGCTGGATGAGAAGATGAAGGGAAGCCAGTACTGAAAAAGAAGTCCCATTTATTTTCTTGCACCAGAGTGAGGCCAAGTAGGGCCAGACCTGCAGAAAACCTGTTTCAGTAAAAACCATCCAAGTGAAGGCACATGTTTCCACTAAACATGGTGACTATTTCCAATTGTATCCTCTCCCCTTGTTATTTCCTTTATCATTATTATTATTAGTGGTAGCAGTAGTGGTTTTGTATTATACCTTAGTTACTGGACTGTTCTTATCTCAGCCTGTGGGGTTTACATTCTTTTGATTCTCCTCCACATCCCACTGAGAGGGGGGAAGAAAAAGTGAGGGAGTGAGTGAGCAGCTGCGTGGTTCTCAGTTACTGGCTTGGCTTAAACCATGACAACCTGAAACAAGCAATAGTCATAGAGCTGTAAAACTAGGACTGGATTAGATGCAGACTCTTCCTGGTTCCTTTAAAGCAAAATATTCTTTTATGCTGATTTTCATGAATGCTTTTTACATTTATTCAAATGAATATAGTAGAAATTAATTTGTCTGATTCACACTGCTAGCTCTTGTTAAGTTTCTAAATAACCAACACCCCCAAGTCCTTCTCCTCAAGGCTGCTCTCAATCTCTTCTCTAGCCAACCTGTAGCTGTGCCTGGGGTTGCCCTGACCCAGGGGTAGGAACTCACACTTGCCTTGGTTGAACTTCATGAGGCTGGCATTGGCCCACCTCACAAGCGTGTCCAGGTCCCTCTGGATGGAATCCCTTGTCTCCAGCATATCAATCGAGCCACACAGGTTGGTGTCATTGGCAAGCCTGCTGAGAGTGCACTCAATCCCACTGTCCATGTCACTGAGAAAGATGTTGAACAAGATTGGTCCTAACACCGATCCCTGAGGGACACCACTAGTTACCGATCTCCACATGGACATTGAGCCATTGATCACAACTCTGCATGTGGCCATCCAGCCAGTTCTTTATCCACTGAGTGGTCCATCTATCAAATTGATGTGTCTCCAATTTAGAGACAAGGATGTCATGCAGGACAGTGTCAAACTATTTGCACAAGTCCAGACAGATGACGTCAGCTGCTTTGCCCCATATGTCAGCTCTGTAGCCCCATCATAGGAGGCCATCTAGTTGATCAGACAGGATTTCCCCTTAGTGAAGCCATGTTGGCTGTCATCAACCACCTCGCTGTTTTTCATGTGCCTTAGCATGCTTTCCAGGAGAATCTGCTCCATGATGCTGCCAGGCACAGAGGTGAGACTGACTGGTCTGTAGTTCCCTGGGTCTTCCATTTTCCCCTTCTTGAAAATTGGGGTTACATTTCCCTTTTTCCAGCTGTCGGGAACTTCACCTGACAGCCATGATTTTTTGTGCACATTCAGGTTCTTAAGATGATCTTGAACCTGATCCTCTCCTACACTGGGCCTAAGGTCTTCATTCTCACAGTCCGTGCATCTGCCTTCCAAAACTTGGGCAGTGTGGTCAGAGCACTTGCCAGTGAAGACTGAGGCAAAGCCATTAAGAACCTCAGCCTTCTCCAAATCCAGGGTAGCCAGTTCTCCTGATAGCTTCCGGTGAGGGCCCCTGTTGTCCCTAGTCTGTGTTTTGTTTGCTACATACCTATACAAGCCCTTCCTGTTATCTTTCACATCCCTGAACAGATTTAATTCTAACTGGGCCTTAGCTTTCCTGACCTGGTCCCCAGCTTTGCAGACAATATACCTGTAATCTTCCCAGGCTGCCTGTCCTTGCTTCCACCTTTTATAAGCTTTTTTTTTTCCCTCTAAGTTTCCTCAGCAGCTCTTTATCCATCCATGGAGGTCTCCTGGCTCTCCTGCCGCGTTTCCATCTAGTCAGGACACAACACTCCTGAGCCTGTAGCAGGTGATCCTTGAATATCAACCAGCAGTCTTGGGCCCCCCTGCCCTCTAGGACTATATATCATGGAACCTTACTAAGCAGGTTCCTGAAGAGGCCAAAGTTTGCTCTCTTGAAACCCAGGGCAATGAGCTTGCTGTGTGCCCTTCTCACTGTCCTGAGGATCTTGAACTCCACCATCTCATGATCGCTACAACGAAAGAGTGCAACCAGCCCCTCCCTGTTGGTGAGCACGAGGTCAAGCATGGCATCTCTCCTTATTGCAAGAGGAAGTTGTCTTCCACACAATCAAAGAACCTCCTGGATTGCTTGTGCTGGGCTGTACCATTCCTCCAACAGAGGAGGAGATGGTTGAAGTCCCCCATGAAAACAATGTCCTGCAAGCGCGAGGTTGCTCCTATCTATCTATAGAGGGTTTCATTCATGCAGTTCTCCTGATGAAGCAGCCTGCAGGAGACCGCCACAGTTATGTCCCCCATCACTGTTCTCCATTTAACCCTGACCCACAAGCTCTCTGTTGACTCATCACCCACCCCCAGGCAGAGTTCCATTCTCTCCCACCTATCACTGACATAAATAGCTACACCCCTCCTTGTCTGCCTGGTCTGTCTTTCCTAAAGAACCTAAAACCTTCCATTCCAACACTCCAATCAAAGGAGCCATCCCATCATGTTACTGTGATGCCAAAGATATCATACCCTTGTAGCCATGTACACATTTCTAATTCCTCTTGTTTATTCCCCATGCTACAGGCATTTGTAGAGGAGCATCTGAGCTGAGTTCCAAACAAAGCTGGCTTATTGGCTGGAGCACCTGAAATAGCTCTGCATTGCTCCAAGCTTCTATTACATAACTTCTTAAATGATAATATAAGTAGCAGTAATGATATCTTTTGAGCTGGTTGGTGTTAATAAAATCATTCTAAGTTTTTAATTCATATTTGTAGGAAGCATTTTAGAATGGGGGCTTGCAAATTGTCACAGATCTGCTTCTTTTTTCATATATACTGGTGCTTGTAATTCAACTTCATTGTCTTCCCTGGTAGACAACCCACATATAGTTGGTTGTCTATATCAGAGCCTATCTATAGTCTATATCAGAAACTATCAGAACCCCACATTCTGATTGTTTTATCTTACATTTTACTGCTGATTTTTTTGTGTTGTTTTGTTTGGTTTTCTTTTCGTCCAGATCAATGTTTTTGGTAACAATAGCTATAATGAATCTTTACAGGTCATTCAAATACAATTTTGATAGAAATTGTTATGATCGTATTTTAATAAAAAATATTTTATTATTTTATGAACTAGGTTAAATATTTCCATTTGACTGTTTGCAGTTCAAAAGCCTAGATGTGCTAAATAACAGTTGTGTTATGTAGAAGTTTTCCTAAGGAGTACCTGCTTTCTACAGCAAAGATTCTTCCCTAGTGAGAGAAAAACTTTAAAATTAAGTTTTTGTGTTGTATAATTTTTCTGAAGAATTATTTGTATAATATACCAGCCTTTAATGTGGTTACATTATTTTTTTAGATAGCGAACTAAGCAATTTGGGAGCTGGTACGGGAGAAAGTCTGGCTTTCTTTTCAGCTTAAAAATAGAAATAGAGCAAGAAAGTATGACAGCTACTGAAGACCACCTGAAACAATTAGTCATATATTCTGTAAGACACTAGTAACTAAAAATTACTTAGTAGAATTTTCATTTTTCAGTTCTTTAAATAGGATCTAGATACATTGTTTATCTCAGAGACATGGGTTTGCATTTTTAGCTTCAGAAATACAACTAAATATCTGGCCTAAAGGGATAAAATACAAATTGTCAGTTCACCAGCCTCAGTTATTACGTCCTTTTGAATGATTCTTATGGAAATCAAATCTAAATGACATTGTTTTCTTATTCTCATTTTTGTCAGTTATTGCATATTCATTAATTAAATTAATTTAAAGAATGTAACAGCTGCTATTTTAAATGCTTTTTTGTGACTAATTTTAATTAAATTTAATTACCAACCTTAATGCTGACATTAATGGTAAGTAAAAATCAATTGTTTTGCAAAGAAGTTAATCTTTTTCTAGCTGTTGCAGATTAAAAACAGATCTAAAAGCCAGTAACTTGACCAACTGCATATGAAGCCATGAAATTGCTTCACTAAACTTGCATAGACATGAGATAAAGTGAAGTAAGGAGCTAAATTATAAACTTTAGAGTTAGACATTCAAAAAGGTTAGAAAAAGAATAATAAGAATTGTGTCAAACCTTCAAATATGTAATTTTTTCACATGAAGACTTTGTTTAAATAGTTAACAAAACTAATCAATAAACTTAACAAAGAAGTTATTTATTTTTGGACTGTGTATTTTATATTTACACTTCTACACATGAAATATTCAATTACCTTATCCTAGACAGATGAATAGCTGCACAACAATTCAAGACTTTCCTTTGACATAAAGCAGTTACACGACTTCAATTCTTTAAAGCTCTTTTAAAACTGCCGTTAACTGTATTATCACCAAATACATAAAAATTATAACTGTAGCAGAAAATCAGTTGGTAGTCTATGTGCACATCCTACATATAGTTTGTATATAATTTTTACAAATATTTGTTTTTTTACTCTCTCTGTGGTGGACTGGCAGTGGTACAGTCCTGTCTAATGCTTGGACTTATTTGCAATGGTACTGTGCCCTGGAATGACATGTTCATCACTAAACACTCATAGTCACCATCTTCTTTACCCACTCTAGTCGTTTTCCTCTTGGGCATCATCACCATAATTCATCTACATTTTAGTGACATGTTCTCGTTTCTTTTCTCTTGAATTCTTTTCCAATGTTGTTCTTTCTTCTTAGAAAAGTGGACTGACAGCTACATTGAAATAGGCCATAAATACATTAATAGCACTTGGAAACAGGCACGGTGTCCCCAGCAGTACATATTTGCAATATACTTATCAATTTATTTGTGTAAAAGCACTATCATAGGTATGTTCCATCTGTAAAGAATGATCTTTCTGGATAGATAATTCAAACTTAGAAGAAGCACATAATGAACAGACATGCAAATAAATAGTAAAGGTTGTGTATGTTACCTTCTGAATATCAGGTCATGTCAGTGCTGGAATAGAACTTGCTTTCAACTTAGCAGGCAGTAACATTAGGGACTTTTCTCAGTTGACTAGTGCAAATAAGCCACTCATAGCTCCAGGTACTTATGTTTGGCAGCTGAAAAAAACCCTCTACTGTAAAAGAGTACATTTGCTGTTTAATTTGCAGTCTGTTTTTTCTTCCAGGAACTTAGTATTTTCGTCTTCAACAAGCATTTGTTACAGACAGCAAGTGGTTGTCTACAACTGTCATCTTGACTTTCATTTGTTTTTTGGTTGACTAGACCTATGGTTTCAAAGTTGATATTTTCAAGATTTTTGTCATATCTATGATTTCTTCAGCTTCATTTTTCATTGTGGGAAAAAATGGAGAGGTTGAGTAGTTAAAAAACTTATTATGGTACAGGAGCCAGTATTTTAAAACAACCACTGAAAAGTATTTTGAAGTGGGACAGAATGGAGTTAAAAGTTTTGTTTGTTTTTTTTATTTGTTTATTTTTGTTCATTTGTTTGCTTAAAAGGGATAAAATTTTCAAAGCTCTTAAATGCTTGTATAAGTTTTCTGCTATTTAGTGAGCCAAGGGCTTTTAATTCTTCCAACTCATTTTACACTCCAGAGATATCTCAGAAAGTGCTTTTCTGCTTCCAGCTTTTTCTAACATTCCACTATAAAATTGGGACCTTGTTCGATTGTTTGTATCTCTATTACTGTTCCTTTGTTCTTTGGTAAACTTTAAAAAACAAAAAACAAACAAAAAAAAAAATAAAAAGCAACCTGTGCTATAATTAATAATTACCAACAAAGATATTTTTGCAGTTTGGGTTCATTATTTACCAATGAAGAATTTCTATACATTAACTTGCAAGTTAATTCTCTTGCAAGTAATAGAGGAACCAACAAGGAGAAATGCCATGCTTGACCTCGTGCTCACCAACAGGGAGGGGCTGGTGGGGAATATGATGCTCCAGGGCAGCCTTGGCTGTAGCGACCATGAGATGGTCGAGTTTGAGATCCTCAGGACAGTGAGAAGAGCATGCAGCAAGCTCACTGCCCTGGACTTCAAGAGAGCAGACTTTGGCCTCTTCAGGAACCTGCTTAGTAAGGTTCCATGGGATATAGTCCTAGAGGGCAGGGGGGCCCAAGACTGCTGGCTCATATTCAAGGATCACCTACTATAGGCTAAGGAGCGTTGCATCTCGACTAAAAGGAAGTGCAGCAGGAGGGCCAGAAGACCTCCATGGATGGATAAGGAGCTGCTGAGGAAACTTAGAGGGAAAAATGAAGCCTACAGACGGTGGAAGCAAGGACAGGCAACCTGGCATGATTACAGGAACATTGTCTGGGAAGTCAGGGACCAGGTCAGGAAAGCTAAGGCCCAGTTAGAATGAAATCTGGCAAGAGACATCAAAAATAACAGGAAAGGCTTGTATAGGTACGTAGCAAATAAAA
>NW_009914146.1:18653-18910 GCF_000696875.1 Nestor notabilis
ATAACAGGAAAGGCTTCTATAGGTACGTAGCAAATAAAAGACAGACTAGGGACAACGTGGGCCCTCTCCGGAAGCTATTGGGAGAACTGACTACCCTGGATTTGGAGAAGGCTAAGGTTCTTAATGACTTCTTTGCCTCTGTCTTCACTGGCAAATGCTCAGACCACACCACTCAAGTCTTGGAAGGCAAGCTCAGGGACAGTGAGAATGAAGACCTTAGGTCCAGTGTAGGAGAGGATCAGGTTTGAGATCACCTT
>NW_009914147.1:0-3035 GCF_000696875.1 Nestor notabilis
ATTTTATAAAAATTAGTATAATTTATATCAGCCTCTTTTAATTGAGTTTTATATCAGCTTTTCCACTGTTTTTCCCAGGATTGATGTTAGTCTGCCAGATCTCAATTAGTTTTTTTGCTCCTTTAAATGCTGTCTTCATTTTTCTTCCTGCCTTGTTGGGGTTCTTCAACATTACAAGACAAGTTCTAGATCCTCTTTGTTGGTGCCTGCAAGGGCCTCTTGCAATCTGTGACCAGCCTTTTCTGATTATTCTCTGCTCTGTTGGGACACTAACAGAGACAGCTGGAAATTACAGCAACAACAATGAAAATGTGGACATTTCCATGTCATCGGCAGTGCTCAGTGATGTAAAAGGCTCAGACTCCCTTCCTTGCTGGTGAAAATAATGTTCTTTTCCTTAACACTTCTTTCTCTTTTTTCCTCTGCTGTCATTGATATCAGCTCCTATAAGCATAGAAATGAGTCATTGCCCCTCTCCCTATCTCTTCATTATAACACTGAAAACAGAAGTTATTCTAGGATATTCTAGGAATCAGGTATTAGTCCACACATCCAAACATTTAGTAAACACTTCAGGGAAGGAAACACAGCGGCTGCTGTTCTTGGAAATCAGAAGGTACTGTGAAAATTGTATTTTTTTTTCAGTGTAACATGCAAACATTTTGTCTCTGAAATAAAACTAAACAGAAAATGTGTATGTACTGGATAACTTTGCTGTTTATTGTCTCTCTTTAGGCTTACTCTTACAGTGTTACCAATGCTCACAGTACTTGAAAGACAAATAAGTGATTAATCTAATGCTCCACTCCTTTGAACTGTTAGGTAGACCCTTGAGCAGTATCTACCAAACTGTCCCTTTCTAAAGGGGTTCAGATCCTGGAATGTACTATTAGCTCTGAGGACTGCCAGAACATGTGTGAATCATGTAGTGTCAGGAGTTGCTTAATGAAATGAATAATACAAATAAATGACCTCAAATATTGGAAGAAGAGATTTCAGTTCATTTTGGTTGCAGTAATCATTTACTGTGGCTAGAGAAGCACAGATTCTTCTACATACATTTTTACAATGTTGGTTTGATGTTTGAATTCATGCTGCTCCCATCTATAATGACTTT
This sequence comes from Nestor notabilis, assembly GCF_000696875.1. Classification (NCBI taxonomy): domain Eukaryota; kingdom Metazoa; phylum Chordata; class Aves; order Psittaciformes; family Psittacidae; genus Nestor; species Nestor notabilis. The sequence goes on from NW_009914147.1 coordinate 1,118, forward strand.
TTTTTTTTTGGTATTTTTGGTAAATGTAGCTTTCTGGTCTTTAACTCTCTACCTTGCATTTAAATAGTTACTAAATGACTATAATTTTGGCAAAAAAAAAAACAAACATGGAGTAATGATTTTATCTTATTTGTAATTGAAAATTATAATGGTGCATTTCCAAAACTATTAAAAAGGTAATATCAAAACAAAACTGCAAGTGTCAGTTTGCAGTGGAAATGCCAACAAGCTACACAATTACCAAGGGGTTGATATGCCACTATGTTTACAAAACATAGCAAACAAAGCATAACAGTAATGATCAGGAGTGCATATGGAATCATAGAGTGCTTATAAAACTGGTTTATGAACTAGAAATGCTGGGCTTTGTAAATAAAGTCACACAAATGAAGTGTCAAGAGGAGAGAGGATTATGTTGTCAAATATAGAATCATAGAATAGTTAGGGTTGGAAAGGACCTTAAGATCATCTAGTTCCAACCCCCTTGCCATGAGCAGGGACACCACACACTAAACTATGTCGCCCAAGGCTCTGTCCAGCCTGATTAAAATCCTGATTAGATTTGACAAAACACCAGATCAAATGAACATACAATGGTGGAATCTATACTGGAATGACTGCAGAAGTGAAGTTAAATGTCAGAAATATACACAAGAGTAGCCTTTATTCCTGTTACATGTGTTGTGAAATTTTGATTCCCTGTGCTGTTTGAATTCTTTACATGGTTATAAAGGCTGGATCCTTTTAAAGGGAAGGAGAATGAATACACATATGCCTACTATTTTAAAAGTTAGTGCTTAATAATCTAATTACCTTGAGGCCTTCACAATGGAGCAAGTCTTGAAATAATGCAAGATTTTTATTAATAATATACTTTGGCTAGACATGTTGGTATTATTTTGGGTCTCCTACTCACATAATCACTCTTCAAACTCAATGTTTCTGTTTTTGGAAAATCATACTTCATATTTTTGTTATCACTATCTCTGTTGTAATTTATATCAAGATTACTGTCATATGTAAGGAACAAATATTATTTCTTACTCATTGAGATCCAGCTTAAAGAGGAGTAGAATCATAGAATAGTTTGGGTTGAAAAGAACCTTAAGATCACCTAGTTCCAATCCCCCTGCCCACCTCGCACTAGACCATGTCCACATCCGGCCACTGTCCATCATATTTGAGAGGTCATGGCAGTCAGATGAAGTTCCCGATGACTGGAAAAAGGGAAATGTAACCCCCATTTTCAAGAAAGGGAAGGTGGAAGACCTGGGAAACTATAGTCAGTCTCACCTCTGTGCCCGGCAAAATCTTGGAGCAGATTGTCCTGGAAAGAATGCTGAGGCACATGAAAAACAACAAGGTGGTTGGTGACAGCCAGCATGGTTCCACTAAGGGAAAATCCTGCCTGACCAATTTGGTGGCCTTCTATGATGAGGATACAGGACTGATGGACAGCGGCAGAGCAGCTGATGTCATCTACCTGGACTTGTGCAAAGCGTTCGACACTGTCCCACACGACCTCCTTGTCTCTAAATTGGAGAGACATCAATTTGATGGATGGACCACTCAGTGGATAAAGAACTGGCTGGATGGCTGCACACAAAGAGCTGTGGTCAACAGTTCAATGTTCACTTGGAGACCAGTAACGAGTGGTGTCCCTCAGGGATTGGTGTTGGGACCTGTGTTGTTCAACATCTTCGTCGGTGACATGGACAGTGGAATTGAGTGTGCCCTCAGCAAGTTTGCTGATGACACCAAGCTGTGTGTCTCGGTTGATATGCTGGAGGGAAGCGATACCATGCAGAGGGACCTGGACACGCTTGTGAGGTGGGCCAATGCCAACCTCATGAAGTTTAACCAAGACAAGTGCAAGGTCCTACACCTGGGTCAGGGCAATCCCAGGCACAGCTACAGG
>NW_009914147.1:4339-4844 GCF_000696875.1 Nestor notabilis
ACCTTGCACTTGTCTTGGTTAAACTTACTGGGGTTGGTACTGGCCCACCTCACAAGCATGTCAAGGTCCCTCTGGATGGTATCCTTTCCCTCCAGCGTATCAACCGAACCACATAACTTACTGTCGTTGGCAGACTTGCTGAGGATGCACTCAATTCCACTGTCCATGTCGCTGACAAAGATGTTGAACATCAGTCCCAACACTGACTCCTGAGGGGCACCACTCATTACTGATTTCCAACTAGACATTGAGCCATTGACCACAACTCTTTGTGTGAGGCCATCCAGCCAATTCTTTATCCATCAGGTGGTCCATCCATCAAATTGATGTCTCTCCAGTTTAGAGACAAGGATGCTGTGTGGGACAGTGCCAAGCATTTTGCACAAATCTAGGTAGATGACATCAACTGCTTACCCCTATCCATCAATTCTGTAGCCCCATCATAGAAGGCCACCAAATTGGTCAGGCAAGATTTCCCCTCAGTGAAGCCATGCTGGCTGTCCCC
>NW_009914147.1:4936-15394 GCF_000696875.1 Nestor notabilis
CCCCAGTTTTTCCACCTTCTTCTTCTTCTTGAAAATGGGGGTTATATTTCCCTTCTTCCAGTCATCAGGAGCTTCACCTGACTGCCATGACTTTTCAAAGATGATGGACTGTGGCTTAGCAACTTCATTCGCCAGCTCCTTCAGGACCCACAGATGGATTTCATCAGGGCCCATGGCCTTGTGCACATTCAGGTTCCTAAGATGGTCTTGAATCTTTCCTACAGTGGGCCTAAGGTCTTCATTCTCACAGTTCCTGCATTTGCATTCCAAGACTGGAGAAGCATGGCTAGAGTACTTGCCAGTGAAGACTGAGGCAAAGAAGTCATTGAGAGCCTTCTCTAAATCCAATGTAGCCAGTTCTCCCGATAGCTTCCAGAGAGGGCCCACGTTGTCCCTAGTCTGTCTTTTGTTTGCAACATACCTACGGAAACCATTCCTGTTATCTTTGACATTCTGGCCAGACATTCCAAGACTGGAGAAGCATGGCTAGAGTACTTGCCAGTGAAGACTGAGGCAAAGAAGTCATTGAGAGCCTTCTCTAAATCCAATGTAGCCAGTTCTCCCGATAGCTTCCAGAGAGGGCCCACGTTGTCCCTAGTCTGTCTTTTGTTTGCAACATACCTACGGAAACCATTCCTGTTATCTTTGACATTCTGGCCAGACACAATTCTAACTGGGCCTTAGCTTTTCTGACCTGATCCCTAGGTTCCCAGACAATGTCCCTGTATTCTTCTCAGGCTGCCTGTGCTCACTGTATCTTCAGATCAAATCAGCAAGATTGAGACCAACAATAAATCACAGATACGTACTTTTCTTAGAAGATTAAGTAATAAATAGTATTCATTTCAAGATGCTACATAATCAGGTTGCAGAGGCAGACACTTTCAGCATGTGTAAGAAAGGATTAGTTAAATTTGTGGACAACAGTTCTGTAAACAGTATTGGTAAGAGGCTGGGTTCTGTCCTCTGACATCCCTAATACAAGAACTTATAGTAATGGTAGAGTAGAAGGGGAATGGAGGACTGAAAGTGGCCAAGCTTGGATATTCTCCCTAAGCATCATCTCCATTAGAGTATTAGGACAGATGGATCAGTGATCTGACCCAGCAGGCCAATAGTGATCTTATTTAAACTCAAATACAGATGTTTGAAATGGATAAGGGATGTTAACATAAGATAGCACAAAAAGACAAAAATGATTTTGGTAACAGAGAAGATAAAGTAAATTTTTTTACAGTGGACACTCAGCTAGCATGATTATTAGAAGAACAGATAAGTAATATATAGGGGCTGAGTAATAAGAAATATATAAATGCAAAGAAGAAAATGCAGTAAAATTTTGAGAAGAAAACTGCAACTGGCTACATGGAGCAGAGAGAGATACATGAAATATAACTGCTGAGAATAATAACTAACAGTACATTAGAAATTAATATAGAAATGAACAGGACAGTCTAACTTCAGATTTCTGTGCTGCTATTATTCATAAATGAACAGATGATCTAGATTAATCAACAGAAAATATGCAACTGGCCTTATTAAAAATCTCCAGCTTGACTTCACATGCTAGATACTGGGGTCAAAGATATAACAAAGTATCAGAATAGAGTGCTCCAATAGATAGAATTCTTGATGATCTTATTTTCCAATAACTTCAGTAGTATTAATACTCAATATTACTTTTAGACAATCATGCATGCAAAGTCAAATGATATAACACACTGGGCTAAACGCTGATTCATTTTAAGTATCTGTGTAAGTCCACACAGTTTAATTGATTCAGTTGCATTAAAAGTTAGTAATATTCCACCCACTTATTTTGTTTTCAGTTCTGGATACTTCAATAAGTAGAGCAGATTTGATTCGAAGAACAGTGATTATTTACAAACTTTGACGTTTGCTATAATGAAAGACTGTATGAAATAGATAAATAGATAGAGATCCAAATTCTGTTCTCAGTTATACTGCTGTAAATTCAGAACAATTCTACTGATGTCACTGGCCTCTGGGGTGAGACAGAAAAGCAGGCGTTTCAGTGCAAAAAGCTAAAAGAAGACTTACTTTAACACAGGATATAGCTGGATAAAGTCACTAAATGTTTTTGCTCTAAAAAACAAGGAGATATTTTTCTCTCCTTCCAAGTTTGCTCTCATATAAAAGCACTAGTCAAATTATATATCCAGTCAGCAAGTTTCCAAAAAAGAAAACATGTGTGCACATGTGTCTACAGCCCATCTCCGCCCTTTGGAAAGAAATCACATAACTTTTACATGCAAAAGATGAATACAAATGCCAACTCCCCCCTGAAATTTAATGGCATACATAACAGATTGAGAGGGAAGCTGTGCAGTACTTGATGCATCTCTTCAGTTGTATCAGTCTTCCTGACAGGGCATGCATCAGGTTAGCCTGCTCTTGGGTGAGAATTTAGACAAGATGTAACATAAGTGAACTTATCCTGGATTTATATTGCTGCAATCAAAAGCTTTCTAGACTGAGATAATGATAAAATCTACTATGACAAGAACTTACAAATTATATTTGAAGACATCAAAGAAGATACAGGATTTAGAGCAGATTAATAAGTCTGAGTGCCAACTCTTTGGAAGCATTATTTAATAAAAACAATTGAAGGGCATAGAGACCATCAACAAGAGGAGCTGTTCAGAGATAAAACGAGAGAATGAAGTTTACATTTAAAGACAGACAGGTATCTGCTGCACATCATGACAAACCTCTTATTTTACTCTGGAGCACTCTCTTTAGCAGTTCATATTACAACATTGCACACTTAAGAGGACTGGACAAAGCACTAAAAAAATATGACTATTAAGGAATTCTGCAGTGAAAATGGGAATAAACTGAGTTACCTAAGAAAACACCAAAAGTTTAAATTATGTGGATTAATAATTTATAACAAATAGTATTCATCACTTTTAATCAATCACCTTTCCGGTCACTTTCTTTATCCTCTCTTAGTCTGTTAGTGACCTGGTAGATTAAAGCCCTCAAAAGCAGTAGTACTCTTTTCAAACTCCCTCATTAAAATGATTTCTTGCCAGATATTTTCCCCAATGAAAAGTATTTATACCATCATTACTGGTAACAGTTCACACAGGTGAAAAAGACTTTCCAGACTTACAAGTTTGACCAAGACAGGGTGAGTTTCAAGGTTTTTTCAGGTGCCAGGGGCAAAATGCAAGCTATACCATTAAAAACTGGTTATGCCTGACTCACAGCTTGTGCAGCCAAACTTGTGCACAGGTAACATGTTTCACTCCGAATGTCACGGTGGCTCCAAAGGCACTTTTGGCTTGAACCAGTAAGGGAACATTTTCAAGCTCCGAGTGTCATTTCTGCACTGCAGGCTTGGCAGGAGCCAGGCTTGCTGCGGTGATGTCTACAGAGCTGGAAAGGAGTAGTGTGAACCTTGCTATGGTCTAGACTGATCTGGTAGATCTGCCTCAAGTTAAGTTGAGAAGATATTCATCTCACATACTTGTCAGTCTATTACTCTCAAAGTGATTTTTAGACAGCAAGCAAGCCTTGCTGCAGTATCTTTCATCCATTGAAGAGGTTTTGCAGATGAAATATTGCCTGTAGCTTCACCTTCTGCTCCTAACATGTGATTTAAAATTATTATTTTAACATTTAATTTGCATTAATTAATTGCATTAACAAGCTATGACTAATTAACTTGTATTATCAGAGGCTTTCCAAATGCTTTCCAAACACTTTTTGTTTAGGAACAGACAAGGACCATGAAGATGATCAGAGGGCTGGAGCACCTCTCCTATGAAGACAGGATGAGAGGGTTGGGCTTTTTCAGGCTGGAGAAGAGAAGACTCCAGGGAGACCCTATAGCAGTCTTCCAGTACCTAAAAAGGGCCTACAAGAAATCTGGAGAGGAACTTTTTCCAAGGGTATGTAGTGACAGGACAAGGAGTAATGGCTTTAATCTGAGAGAGAGTAGATTTAGATTAGACATTAGGAAGAAATTCTTTACTATGAAGGTGGAGAGGCACCGGAACAGGTTGCCCAGAGAAGCTGTGGCTGTCCCATTCCTGTAAGTGTTCAAGGCCAGGCTGGATGGGGCTTTGAGCAACCCAGTCTAGTGGAAAGTGTCCCTGCCCATGGCAGGGGGTTGGAACTACATAATCTTTATGGTCCCTTCCAACCCAAAACATCTGATAATTCTATGATGATTCTATGAAACATTAGTTGAAGCCTAGCACATTGGTAATTTGTCTTGCATTGCTAAAAAAAAGGTTCTCACTTCAGCTAATGATTTTACAGCTCAAATGAGAATCTTAAAATGCAAAACAAGGAGATTTTTTTCTAGCTGATTAATAGTGCTTAGCTGTATTAACTCTCTATATGCAACAATGTATAACAAAACAGCTGCACATTCCTCATAGGGTTTTGCTGGGGTTCTGAAAGACAGTCTCAGGTTAGATCTTTCTTTACATTGAGATTTTATCATTGTTGTTAATAAAAACTGGTTAAACAAGCAAACAAGCCTATAAAGCCACAGCTCCAGATTGCCTTTTAAGGGGTCCAAGCCTATGTATTATTAACAAGAACTGATTTTTTTTTAAAAATAAGGACTCTTAGCATGTTGTTAATTTTCATGGAAAGTAAAGATATTACAGCTGACATTGTTGTGCTATACCATTAAACCATAAAAATCCAGTGAATCTTAATGTCAATAAATTGGCAGAGTGGTACAGACAAGAAACAGTGAAAATTTTATGAGTAACACTAAAAGCCTGAACTCAGTGAGAGTTTTACTATTCAATGTGGCAGGGTTCCACTGAAACAGAGTATTTTGTTGCTATTTATATAGTATATATTATTTAGTTATAGTGTGGTGCTATTTAGAGGCTTGGTAGTTTATTCATAGAAGAGTTGTGAGTCCCAAAACTCATTTGAAAGTTTACACAAATGAGCACTGGCTGCATTTTGTCTTTTTATTCATTATTTATTAAGGCTTTCTTGTAGCAATATCATATATTGACTCAGTGGAAAACAATAACATGACTCAGTGAGTGATGCCATATTTCATGTAAGTGAGCACAGAAAAAGCTATCCGAAAGCTGAAATTTGTTTGCATAAATTATTTTGTGAATAATTATGACTAATAAGAACATTGAAAGAAAATCTGGATCACTGCAGAAGATGGCAAAGAAAAAGCAGCTAAGAACAGGATAAATTAGCCCTTGAGGAGCACTGTAGTGCCATAGCTGAGCTGCCACTGGTCTTCAATCTACATCACATCAAGCTAGCGTGGGTATTTCTCCAAGCTGCTGTTGTCTTGTGTAAATAAACCAGTTACAGTAAATGATCCAAGCAATTCTAAACCTGAAAACACACCAGTTTAATGACAGATACTGTCTCCAGTGGTTTCCAAGTTTAAAGTGCATAATAAGGAGTGACTTACTATGTACTCTAAAGTTATTGTTCAATTAACACATTTAATTATAGTAATAACATAGAGACATACAATGTTTTACAAATGTTTGAAAACATAGGAAAAGAACAACTAAACAAGAAAATGTGAGTGTTTTTTTCTCTGTGGTACTCTTGTTTGAAACATCCAATGAAAGATCAGTTTTTTCTGTCTAGGTTTCTCTATACCTGCATGGTACTAATATAAACTAGCTTCAGAAGGAAGTACCACAGTTCTTAGATGTCCTGCTGGGTTTTTTACATGGGATTGTTGTTCAACCAGATAAATCAAATACAGTCTAATAAATCCAAATACATTTGAAATATTCAGACTAATTTGCATATTATTGGAGAGAAACTGCCATTTGCTTCTTTTGACTGAACTTAATTTAAAAGAGAAAGTAACATCTGCAGAAAATGAAGGCACTTGCTGGGTGCTGCAAAGAGCACACGGCCCTCAACTTCTGCCACTGGGTATCACCAGATGTTTAACAGAAAACAAATGGAGAAAATAGAATCTTTAATATTTAGAACCACATGAAGTAGAGAAAGTAAACTCCATGGACGATGCTTTCTTAAGTGGAACAGAAAGCCGAAACATACTAGCCTTTTTCTCCTTCATTACTTAACTTTTCCTTTCATGGAACATAAGCTTAACACAGCCTTAGGTCAGGATAAAAATATTAAAGACTACATCTTCTGCTGGGTGTCTGCTTCCACTTGAGAAGGCCTTTTTGCCAGGAACAAATGCTGACAATTTGATCTGCTTTGGGATCCACTCAAGACTGCTTGCCCAGGTTATGCTCTGAATTGTAACATTATGGATGATCAGTTTATACCACAAAAGTGGTGACCTCTGTTTGAGCTATAGTTTTGAGTTGTGATTTTTGATTTTTTGTTTAACTAGAATATCATAGTAGCTTTTGCCAAACAAGATTTTGAATAAGAAAGTTTTTTGTATTCCTAAAAAACCAGGGCTTTTTCCTTAAATTAAACTAAATGTTGCAACGTTTGACTTACTCTATTTGAGATTTAGTTCACACTGAGTGAGTTTACTGATCTACTACAAAACATATTGTAAAAACTCAGCAAGTATCCTGGCTCTACAATGCATCTGTTCCCTTATAATGAGATTATAAAAGTATTTCTCTATCTCACAGTGGCTTCATAAAAATAAACATCAAAGAATGAGGGTAATATAAATTGCAGGAGAGAGAAAATAGACAACAGCTTGGACAAAAAATAGAGGAGAAAAAGCTATTTGTCTGATAGTGCCAAAGGGCCCCAGTAGATTATATTCAGAAGTAGGTTGAACTTAATTTCCTTGTTTTAAAAGCATCACCGAAGACTTAAGCAGCTCGCAGTGTTTGTTGTCAATAGATTTGAGTGACCATGCCCACCCAAACTGCAAGAAAGTTTTAGTCAGGCAAACACCTAAAACATAGCCCAAACCTCCATATATACATTATTTTAAAAGGACAGAAAGATTTGTATGTACTTCAGGATTCTATAAAATCAAACTTTTGAAAAACTCAAAATCATTATAAAATGTTTCCAAGATTTGTGTTTCTTTTTTCAAATGCCAGTGGGGGTCTGTATACATTATGGAAATATATTCATATGATATAATAAAATGGGGGGGGGAACCTTAATCCAAACATATTGAAAATTAGACATTTTTCAATGGCAAGTTTGTTCAGCTGCTGTCAATAAGGTCATTATTTAACTATTTTCTAGATGGAGACAGTTTATCTTATAAAAAGGTTTTATTTTGTTTTTTAAAGGACGTAGTTCAACTTTGACTTGGCTTTTGCAGCGGAGTACAGCAAATCCTTTCTCTACAAACAAAATGTTCTAATTTACTGCCCTCGATAAGATCCTCAGGCTTGCTTAAATTGTTCAAAGTGTTAGAGGTGTAAACTATGCCAAAAACTATATTAGAATAAATATTGCATATACTTTCAATTCATGGGTGAATATAACTCAAAACAATTTTGGTTGTTAGGCACATTGCAAGCAGGCTTTGTGCAGGCTTCCCACACACATTGCTACTAAAGCACTTCAGTCCTGACAGTTAACACCATATGATATTCCACTCTTGTATTAGCTTATGAACAGCAACTGCCAAACTAGTGTGCAAGTTCTGGAATATTTGAACATTATAGACCGATGACTTGGGTAATTTTGTTTGTTTTCCTTAGAATCATGCTTTTTACACACAAATGCTATGAACATCTGCCCACTGTGAAGGATTTCTATTGCATACTAACTTTTCCTCATAGAAAGCAAATTTTCCTCAACTTACTTTCATTTAAAGTAATCGGCCACCTTCTTTTTAAATGAAGCTACTGTATCTTTTTCTCTAGCTTCTATTAATATAATAAACTTGTGTTTTCATTAGTATGAATATTTTCATTTCTATGAAATTGGTCTTTGCTTTCCCTCTAAAATTTCTTAGAGCATAAGAAAACCGTTAACTGTCTGTACAAGTTGACTCGCTTGACTGTTAGAAAAGATACACTCAGTACTTTGAAATGGGAATGGCCCAAGAAGTGTCTCAGATGAACAAAAAATATTCTTTCTCCAGCAGTACTGGAAAGAAAAAGCAGCAGGTTGTGAGGAGAAAAAGGACATTACGCCTGGTTTTATGCATTAACTTAAATTTGTATTGGCTCATTCTGTACTACACGCTAGACATTTTCCAGTTTTGTTCCACCGTGGTCAGATGAAGAAATCTTAGAGGATGGAGAAAACAGGCAAAGTGAGGATAGGCTGCTTTGAAAAGACACTGAAGACCGATAAACACTTCCTTCATTTTATTCTACCTTGTCTCCTATCATGTGTGCTATAAGAGCTCAGCATCACATGTGGCTTTGGAGCATTTGTCATAGCAAACAAACAAAGTTTTACATGCCTAACAAGTCAAAGTGTTGTCCAGCCACACTTTCTTCAGACTCTTGCTCAAAAAAGGTTTGTAGCAGCTATGACTATAGTCTATACACACATATTTCTGAGAGAAACTTAAAAAACCCCCCACTATTAGCACATACCTATAGAAATACTTTACTTTCTTTGGAAATGTAATCTGTACACCTGTAGGATTAGAGAAAGACATTGGGTTAACAGTGCCAGAAAGTTTAACAACCACCTATACACCAGTAAAATCAAAAATATAGAAAAATGTATCCAGCTGAAGCAGCACAAAGAATCCTAATTTTATTCAACTGTCCAAGTGTCTTTTATGATCCTAGTACCCTTTATATTGAACTCAGAGTCAAATCAAACTCACTAGGGATTAAGAGTGTTTTCAGAAACAAATCCTGCTTCAAGGTACCACTAAGGGCATGATGACTTTTGGATGGGCATTCAAACAGAATGTAAGTACATGATCCTCTTTAAAATGTAACGGCTACAGAACTCATCCATTTAGTTCATGTGCTATATGTGTAGCTTTTCCTCCCTCCTTTGGCTAGCCTCGCTATGAGAACCTCTCTGCTTTCCAGCCATATGCCTCCCCTAGGGCTGGAATAGTGTGGTTCTTGTACAGATTAAGTTTAGATGGCAGCACCTGTGCACTATGGTTAACTAGCATGCTGGCTGGGTTCTACTCTTTCTGGCTGGTTTTGAGAGTTAGGAAAGATGTGAACACGGCAATTTAACTGTCTTATTGTGCAACATTGCTCAATATGCTTCATTTCTAAAATTAAAAACAAATTACTTACAGGAAGACAATACACTAAGAGCATGCTGATTTTAGTCCATCTAAAACCATGCTGCTTAAATTTATTTGATTTCTCTAAACAGTTCCTCAGTAAAACAGATTATATTCACTCAGCTGAAGTTCCTCTGAGATTATATTCATCCTCTCAAAGTTCCTCTGGTTCATTTACAGGTTTTGCCTCTGTACAAACCCCGTTCATCAGGCTCACCAGGACATTGAGCCAAACTTTTCCAGCCAAAAAGTTATGCTGGTATCATTAATGGCTCTCATATTTGCTGAGGTATAATTGATCTTTAATTCATCTTCCTTCCTTGTTTTTAAGTTTAACTAAAAGAGTTTATCTGCAAAATAAACACCTCATAAACCCCGTCAACTTTGCTGTTCTGGTGATGCTTTGTTGAGCCTCACCTCAGAGCTGCTGTTTGCCCTCCATCCTTTATACTAGTTCCCTCTCATCTTTTCATCCCTTTACTAACTGATGCCCATCCTGTCTTCAGTTTGATTGTATTTGGTCACTGTTTCAAAGGGCATATTTTCATGTAAGAAATTCCTGCACGCGAAGCACTTGGATAGGCACTTGCTTAGCAGCCTCATTCGTGTGTGCTGCCTCTTTGGAGTAGAAAGAGAAATGTAGTGAAATTACAGCGATTCTTCTCTTTGTTGAACACTCCTGTGCTCATTATAGGTCTGTAAAATGTCATCTTTACCCTGCCTCATTATTGTCCTTTCTTCAATCACAAAAACTGAGGGAAGACACAGAAAAATTGTTCCACTTACATATTCACCACAAGTAGAACACAGCAAGAGTTCAGTTGTCCAGAGAAAATAATCCTGATGCACCTTGTTAAAGGCACCAAAAACAAGTGGCATACATCTTAGCTGAGCAGACAGTGCTGCCTTAAATGGCTGTCAGAAAAGTAAGAAAGGACTGGGAGAATACTGGTTATGTGGCAATTTAGGAGGGAGCAGGACTGCTGTACTGTTCATGTTGACGTAGTTCAGCAATCTTTCCTACACCGTGTGACAGCCATGCTAATCCTCTGTGAGAGCCTGACAGGCTTATACACCACAGCCAGCTTCCCACATAAAAAGCCTGCATGAAGACCCTGAGTGAAATAATGTTTTGTTAGAGTTGTACTTTTGGGGGTGCATCCCACCAAACCATCCTTCCATAGGAAAATAAGGTAATTTTCAAAGACAGTAACTGCCAAAGGGGATAGAATTAAGTGCTCCTGTTGCAATTCCCATGTTATTGAGGCTATTAATATATATTTAATATATAATTAATT